>NC_136936.1:49199647-49235888 GCF_949987615.1 Pollachius pollachius
AGAGAGGCCATCCCTTAAGGACAGACTGACACTAATCCAGGGAGGACCCGGCGCTAATAAGAGGCCATGTGTAAGCAGTATGGTCCACATTAGGAGCGTTATTAAGAGGCTGTGTGTGGACAACACCGATCATACACGCAGGCCTACACCTTGGATGTTTAAGGCCTGTTCGTCTATAATAAAACGAATATAAACGTTTTATTAGTTAAATTAACGTGGATAGTTTTTATAATATCGAAGAATATTATTTTATAATAATTGTGGAATATTTTATGTTATAGTTTTTGGGCCTATTTCTACAGCCCTTTTTCTATCAATGCATTTTTTTTTTACATACATAGGCCTACATAAATATATATTGCATTTTTATTCATTTAGCATTCGTTCCAAGGTTGAATCCTTTTCATTCAAGATATGGGAGACACGGAAAAAATAGATATAGACCTAATCGAATACAATCTTCCTTTTTCGCCCCCGTTTTAAAATGATGTCTCTAAATGGTGCAGCGACACACCAGATACGCAACATATGTAAAGGCTTTCGCACAAGAGGCTCCATCGCTACGATTTCTGAAGCGTAAACAGCTTATGAAAGTCAAATGGCTCTGTGGCATAATCCGACAAGGGGAGCCGTGGCTTCAAAAACATCCCATAACAAACCGCAGTAGCGGCCACACCGTGCCGTAGCTCAGTGTTTCTAAACGCTCCACAGGTGATCGCGATAGGGGCGCCACGCGCTCACGTCTCCAGGAATTAAATCCAACTGTACTTTAAGCGCCAAGCATGCGGAAGCAGCGAGCGCCATTGTTTCAGTTCTGCTAAGACGAAGAGGGGTTTCGCAGCACACTCGAGACTAGCAATGCGTGAATGCAACGGGTAGGCCCATGTCAAGTGACAGATTAAACTCAGTTCTGCAGTGGTGCGGTAATTGGTAATAATACATAAATAAAATATCCCTGATATGATCCGAAATTTAGCACAGCACTTCCAGAGCTCTGGTGAATGGTAACCTTGATTTATTCTGCTCACTTCCTGCCTCGAATTCCCCACCTGGGATTAATGAGAACAGGCCTACTTCTTATCCCATCCCAGATGTTATTACGAAACCTTACAAGTGAGGTGGCGCTAGCATCTAGCGCCCTGTGTTGTGTCGTCACAGGGAGAACACCCATATACCGTGGGGGGTTCTGTGGAGCTCTGGCAATAGCGTTAGCTGTGATTTACGCCAGGTAATGGTGCTGACCGGTCACCACGGCTCCAGAAGGCTGACCCTGGAACATCTGTGTTGAGTGGCTGCTGCACATCGCACCGTAGAACGGACGAGGCGTTGGAGAGAACGACAAGCTCATGGGCTGTGGAATGGACCGCGCAACCTCTTGGATGGTACAATGCTATGTCCTTTTGAGGCCTAATGGACTGCATTAATAAGTATATATATATATATATATATATATATATATATATATATATATATATATATATATATATATATCCTTATTAATGCATATATATATATATAGGCTATTTATATTTATATATATATTAGAGCTGACCTACAGCCGTTCAAAGAGCTTAACCAATAGTGCCTCATATTTATTCACTCATGCATAAACACATTCATACACTGACGTTGCCTACAACCAAATGCAAAACAGAAGCAAAATAATACTGCGATTAAAAATCACAACATGAATAAAAGTTATGGCGATACCATGACACAATAAAAGCCCTCTGAGCGAGGGGCTGAAAGCATAGGACCCAGGGATGCTTCGGGCCCTTCCTCCCCATGTAAGAGGCACTTTTCCTGGGCTGGATGTAAAGTTATAAATCACATATAGGCTGCAGTGTGACAGTAACTTCCCCAACTGATTTAAAGGAACCTACTGGCCTTAAAATAGAATTCTAACATGTGTTATTTCTGTCACCTTAGCCCAACTCTATAGTTGGGTTAAGGTTATTCAACTTCACGAAGCCACGTGAGTTATACAAGTCTCTAATGAGTGGTTTTGATAAGCTATCTAAATAAAAAAAAAAGATTAACAGCAAAACAAAGCATGAGAATATAGCTGAATATATTGCCATGGAAGTTGAAACCGTTGCCGCACGTGCTAATGTCTTTTGAATACATAGAAGCTTCATATAGAACATTTCTCAATTATTGTGTATTTTTCAGGTGCTTTTTAATTTGAATAGTTGGAAACAGACCCCGGTCTCACCTCAACATTGACTTTGATAAGGAATCAATATGGCTCCAGGATAATATACACACTACAAGTCAAATGTGTCGGTCGGATCTGTCACAGACAAGGAGACGCAGGCTCGCACGGCGAGGTGAACTACAGAACACAACTCCTCTGTTTAAACAAAGGGCCAGACTAACGGTTCTCCTGGCAAATTGCACGTCTGTCACAGACATCCCAGAAGGTTCTGGAAGGTGGTGGGTGGACCGGGCCGGGTCAGAGTGCGATGCGTTGGGAGTCCGCATCCTTTAGGCCCTGAGATGAGAGTTGTCAGTGTGGGCATTTAGGGGTCATAGGTCAACCCAGACTGACGCTGTGAGGAGGGCAGTCCGATGCGGAAGCTGAACGCCCGGTCCGTCCCTGTCTTTTTCCCCAGCCCTGCCTCACGTCAACCAAGATGCCAAGATACCACCCATTCACACCCCGACGGCGGTGACGGATCGTCCCATCGCCAAATGAACGCGATGCCGTTCGGCGTCTCCACACAGCAGCCACACCGCCACAAACAACACTAACAATACAGTTTGAGGATCACCTCCCTCGCGGCCACGACGCCGGCGGCCGCCTCCAAGCCCGCAGGCCGTCCTTCACCGCGGTGCGAGGTGCCAGAGAGGCCCCCCTCGCCCTTTGTTATGCATCCGGAGACGGGGGGAAAAAAACACAGATAATAAAGGTCTCTTTATGATTAGGCTCCTGCACACACAGGCTCCCAGACTTAAGGACGGGGAGAACAACGATGCATCAGGAGGTGGGAATCACTTCGGCGCGGGAATAGGGGGAGAGAAAGACACAAGGGGAAGCGGGGCGACTCGGAGCAGCGCCGACCACATAACCTTCAGAAGCTTGCTATCTTTCATTAGAGTCTTGTCAGACGGCCATGCCTTTAATAACATTCACCCTCCATCGCCACGGCGAGGAGGAGCGTAACTCGGGCTTTAAGGCGCGGTAATGAAGGAGGGGAACCAGGCCTGGGCCCCGTTCAGTTAACAGGAGGGCTTCTGCCAAACCGCCCCCCCACAGCATCCCTGTATCAGCGCCATGCAAATGAACCGTCTGAGGTGGCTCTCTCTCTCTCTCTCGCTCGCTCTGCCTCTCTCTCTAACGCAGCCCTGTTAATTACTGTCATTACAGCACAAGCCGATGGGGGAGAGTGTGGGGGAGTGTGGGGGAGTGTGGGGGGGGGCAGGGACTAACAAGCCACCGTCCTCATGATCTCGGCATTTGAAAGTCATCTTCGACGATAAAAACATGCCAAAAACTACCCCCCCCCCCCCCCACTTCCCTCCTCACACACACACACACCTGCACACACACAGACACAGACACAGACACACACACACACACACACACACAAACACCCACCCCCACCCCCACCCTTAAGAAAATTGCAAATTGCCGTATTTGCTGACAGGACAGATTTCTGTATTTCTTTCCCCTTGCTGACGGTGAGCGGCCATGATGGATGCCTTCTTGACACAGTCTTGGTGTTTAGACTTTGGAAATAATGAGTATCAATGTCCCCACCGCGGAATATGCAAAGATGAAGGAGGAGCAGTGTGTGGGTTTAATTAAGGCGGGCGGCAGTGGCGGCGCCCGCACACACAGAGCGACCTGACATGATGGGCTTCTTATTGCTGTCATCCCTGAGCTGAATTACAGCCCGGGACGTGGGGCGGTGCGGGCCTCCAGCGCTTTAATAGGACCCGCGTGTTAACGGCCCCGCGAGGGAGCCTTGGAGCAGGGCCGGGCAGAGGCGCCGGAGTCTGGGGAAATGTAGTTCTTATGCTGGGTCCGTCGGGTGTTTGGGAAAAACAGAGGCTGGCACGTAGAACGGAACGTTCGAAGCAGTCGGAGCGACGCGCGCGGGTCAGGGACGCTGTTGTGTTCGGCAGAGCTGTTGGGTCGGCTTTCATTGGATCATTACGTCGTTGATTGTAGTGCGTGCGTGTGTGTGTGTGTGTGTGTGTGTGTGTGTGCGTGCGTGCGTGTGTGTATGTATGTGTATATGTGTGTGTATGTGTACTGTTTTTTTTTTAGAAATGTTCCCTGGCAGTTCACACTCTTGACTACCCACCGGACCCCCAAACATATTCCAGAGAGGAAACTAAAACATTCTCTCTGTGATGCGGTGGATGTCTTCCAGCAGTCTTCAGGGTTTAGTTTCCTGACCAGAAAGGAAAGTGAGAGATGACTTAGTCAATACACCCAACGTCAGGGCAAGTCTAGGTTAACGCACAATCTGGAACTTTTTACCCCCATTTCTCTCTGTTTCTCCCCCTTTTTCTCTCTCTCTCCCCCTCCCTCTCTCATTTTACATCTCACTCTCTCCATCCTATTCTATTTCTTGTTCACTTTCCTCCCGCTCTCTCTCTCTCTCTCTCTCTCTCCCTCTTCCTCTCCCTCTTTCTCCCTCTCTCTCTCTCTCTCTCTCTCTCTCTCTCTCTCTCTCACCCCCTCGCTCCCTGCTCTCTTTCTCTCCAGTTCGCTTTCTTCGCCCTCCTCCTTGTCTCTCCCTCCCTCCCTCCCTATCTCTTTCCCTCCCCCTTGTTTTTCCTCCATTTTTCTCCCCCTTTTTCTCTTCATACTCTTCCTCCGTCCATGGGTCTGTGTGTGTTCCCCCGACGACAGATGAGGAGGAAGATGAAAAGGAGGGGGAGGAGGAGGAGGAGGAGGAGGAAGAAGGGGAGGAGGAGGAGGAGGAAGAGGAGGAGGAGGTGAATCAGAGGCTGTATTTTCCTAATAGAGAGCGGTGGTGAGCGGTTGTGAGCGCTGCTAGCGGCCGGCGGCTGAGGGGATATAATGAGCGACTGCAGAGATGTGAAACAGACAGAAATGGATAATTAGGACAGAAAGTTTCAGCCACGCCGGCGACACTCCGAGGAAGAACAGGGACATTAAGTCCATCGGAAACTTCTCCCTCTCTCCTTACATATATAAATATATAAATATATATGGACACGTAATTGCTCGTTCCTTTCCCTACATTCATTACACGGCCCTCACAGCGGCCGCTGTTTAACTTCCAGAGGCGAAGGCTGACCTCTGCTTAAGAAGAATGTCAGGATGTAGCAGGCAAAGGACTACCTTCATGAGACTACCTGTGAATCACTCCACATTTACATCCAGCGTAATGACTGTATTGACCTACATGAACAGTTCATGTCCCCCATCCCCGCCACCCCATCCCAGACCTCCAACTCCCCCACCAACCCCGGCTCCACCATTTTGATTTTAATACAATTCCCCTGAAAACTCTCAGGTCTGGAGGGGAGTGGCCAGAGGAAGAAGTAATCCTCAAAATGGAGAACACTATTATTAAATGATATTTAACTGACGGTACGTACGGACAGTGAGAGAGGAGCGTGGTGGGTGTGTGTCGTGTGTGTGTGTGTGTAAACGCTGGGCTGCAGCACTGACGTCCTGAAACCTTTAATGGCGTGTAAAGGTTGTGGGGTGGAGGATTGGTAACGAGGCGGAGGTTTAGAAAGGCGTTTGAGGTGCGAAAGCTCGCCGTGATGTGGCTCTGATGCTCTCATTACCACGTTTCCCTTGACAATAGGGAAAGATCAAATCGATACCTACTGAGATTTTGATGATCTGTCCTCCACCCTCCACAGATAGACGACCAACCCTTTTTCTTTTCTTCATCTCCCCCCCGCCCACGGCTCTTCTGAGAGCAGATAATCCAACGTTACCAGAACACAAATATCAGGATGTACTTTCTGTTATCTTTGGTGTACGGAAACAGAGACATGCTAAGATAACTACGAAAATACAGGCTTGTCCACCCCCTTACCCACAACCCTCTTACGCACTTAATCTACGCGTGCGCATGTCCTGCCACTTAAAAATAATACTTAGCATTGTGTATCATCTTATCCTAGCTAGTTTTGTTGACAAATGTACTTATTGTAAGTCGCTTTGGATAAAAGCGTCTGCTAAATGCCCTAAACGTGAATGTCAATGTCTAATAGCATCTTCAACAAAACAGCCTGTGTTTTTTTTTCTCCTTTCCATTTTAAGGGCTACTATCAAGTCGTTAAGCAGCTGTCTTTCTACATACAAAGTGACTTTAGGAGTTACTTAGGGGCCGATCAAGGGTATCCTGCTCAGAGACGCTCCTTGAGCTAGTCAGTGGACACTGGGGATCGAACCAGGTGCCTTTTAGTCGGAGACAAACACGCTAACCACCGCAGCGCCCGGCCTCCCTCTGCAAGGCATCAGCGTTAGCCTATACTGTTGTCACCAGCGCTCTCCCCTCTCTTCTTTAATTGAACGCAATTCAATTAGGAGTCGTTAGACCCTGAGTGATTTAGCAGTAGTGTTTCGATCAGGAGGAAAGGACACACTAATTAGAGGGCATTTAAATGTTCCTCCGTGTGGAGAGTAATGGGGAGGCGAGATTTAAAACCTAGTTTGGATGAGAATCTCCTTGCCCAAGCAAATGACCGATATAACATGGCGCGCTCTGCCGCCTGCAAATTCCCTTTATGGCCGCGTACACAGCAATGGATCCCCGGGGAGCGGTAAACGTGGTCATACGACAGTCACCCAGAAGGTAACCGCCTGCCTAAATGGCAGGTAAATAGTCAGGGTTTATGGTGGTAAATAGGCTTCACAGGATAACACTTTTTCCACCGAAATTCTTTTCAAAAATAAATTGCGAAACAGCCGCACCATCATGGCGGGTATTTACATGTTTAAAATTGAATATAAGCATTCCAGGAGGGAGTGCATTATCTTTCATTTTTAATTGACTGTCACCGAGGTGCGTCGTCTGAGTCGTTGTGCGCGGGATGGATAGGTATTTTTGTTTTCTATCATGAAGTTAATGCCATTCTTAGATGAATGATGGTGATTATGGCGCTGGGGAAGGTGACTTACTCTAAAATTGCTTTTCTATGTCTCAGGTGCTTCGCCGGGGAGGAGGACGAGGCGACGTGGAGCCTGCCTGGAACACTGTGCCGCTCGGGTGGGGAAGCCATCGGGAAGTGGTTTCAGGGGTGGATGTTTCAGAGTTTAAACCGCCGAGATCAGACACCACCTCATTTGCATCTAAATAGCATGGATGGCCCCATAAAACGTTTACTACGCCGCTTCGATGGGTGCCCAGAACGATGCCGTCCCGCGCTCCAACGACAGTATTTATTTTGTCAAATGCATTTTTAAAAACACAATTATTAATGGTATGCGGCCGCTGCGTCAGAGTGCTGCGTCGGGTTACAGCCCAGCCAGGGAGATATTGATTTAGATATGATAAGGAGGGTCTCGGCCCCCTAAGGCAGAGTCTCCCATGCTGCACACAGACACTATACGTCCAGCTAGTGCACCATGGTATAGCTCGCCAGGGCCAAGGCTTACCCATCAATACAACACATTATCCCCCCACTAATAAGCAGACAGATCCAACACTCTGAGCCAATGAGTGTCTTTTTTTTAGTTTTTGTCCGGTTGATGTTTTTCCAGTCACACCAGCGGAGTGGCGGCTCCCCTCTCCCCACGCCCAGGCCCTTGTCTGCGTTGGACTTGCAGCCTTGGTTCCCTGCACTCAGCCCGTCTCTCCCTGAAGCATTATGATCACAGCCCCGCAGCATCTCTGCTCTGTCCACAACCCCTCTCTCTGAATGCCAAGGGCAGAGGGAAGACATTAAGAGTGGATACGGGAGAAGGGGTTTTAGGTATTATCACTGCTGAAGAACATCTCACGTTGATGATGAGAGTAGAGTTATTTCAGAGGGATATATGTTTTTTTCTGTGTATCTGAGTATCATAGTGATGATCGTGTTACATCTTTGGGTTGTATTAATGTGGAATTGTGCTTGCTTAAGAGGATCTCGTGCATCCAGACCAACACTATTTGTTGTACATGTAAATAAAAAATGGATAGCTGTAAAAATCACAAATAAATATAGAAGAGTAAAATGTGTTTAACTGTTAAAAGCTTTAATCCATGAAAACTATTTTCATGGTCTGCAGTGACAAACGGATTTCTTGAAAATATTTTTGGAAATTAAATTATGGAAATTGAATATGATAGTTAAGTTATGATTAAAAGTGTGTAACTGATAAAGTAACCAGTTTGATGCACTAACTTACCAACAGATGTGAGGAATAGGAGTACATATAAACAAAAATAGCATTAAAATAAGAATACCTGAATTGAATGCATTCAATATGTCAAACAAAGAGAAAATTCCAGTGTACTAAATGCAACAGCTTTGTTAAATGATTTACAATCATATCTTAATTGGAAATCTTACTTTCATGCAATCCTCCACCAGGTAAAAGGGCTACTGAGCATTAATTAAATCCAATCCAGCACAATTAACATTATGTTCAAATCCCACCATATTACAAAAAAGTGCACTTTAGACATTATGTATTTTGGTTGGTCTACGACACCTGAAAGGCCTAATGGTCAAGGGTCTAATTAGATAGTCGATTAATTGCATGTACTGCACAGCATTGTTGGATTCATTCTTTAATGAGATCATAAGGGCTATCATTTGTTTACTGCACTCCCCTCCAGTACCAAGTAATGGCACTGTGGTTTAAAAAGAAAAAGACAGAATCCTGACCCAGCTTGATGACCTACTGTGAGAATGTGTAATCCAATTATTTTATGCCAACCATTCAGGGTGCACTCATCTGACACCCTGGGATTCCTCAGAGTAACACATTTAGAGGAAAACGTTTTTCTACTGCACACACTGTCTGCAAAGATGACCGGACATTATAGTGCCAGGGTGGAAGCAACAATAAAATAGGGCTTTAAAATGGAGGACAATTTGTTAGCATTAGGAGCTGATATCTGCTGCATGCTGCGCGTCCATCTCCCTGTTTATTTACGACACCGCAGCAGAGCTATGCTAACAATCAATCCCAGATAAAAAATGATAGTTTATCAGCACAAAAACAACCCGCCCCCACCAGCAGAGGCCGCAGCCTGTCTGGTAATCTCTCATCCCCAAAACCTGCAATTTGTGTATTTCTTCCTCCACAAATACAATCCGACTTGATTAAATAAAACATTTCTGCATGCCAGTCGTCATCGTCAGCCGGAGCGCCGGGAACGCCGCCCCGCCCCGCCCCTGGCCTCCATTCCTCACCGTATTCCCAATGTCATTCATTTGCCACTGAAGGTAACAAGGTCCTTCCTCACTGGGCTCGCTAACCACAGACCTTTAATAGCCATTTCCCGGTGTGGCGAGTGGAGAGAGAGAGGAGAGAGATAGATGAAGAGAGAGATGGAGAATGAGAGGGAGAGAGAGGGGGAGATAGAGGGGGAGAGGGAGAGAGAGAGAGGGAGCTAGAGGGGGAGAGAGGGAGTGAGAGAGAGAGAGAGGGAGCTCGAGGGAGAGAGAGCGGGAGAGGGAGAGAGAGAGAGAGATAGAGAGGGAGAGAGGGGCTAGAGGGAGAGAGAGTGGGAGAGGGAGAGAGAGAGAGCGAGAGAGAGGGAGATCGAGAGGGAGAGAGGGGCTAGAGGGGAAGAGAGGGGGAGAGAGAGAGAGAGAGAGCTAGGAGAGAGAGAGGGAGAGGGTGAGAGAGAGCTTGAGAGAGAGAGATGGAGAGAGAGAGAGAGCTAGAGGGGGAACATGTTTATTTGTGTGTCTGCACATGCCTCTCCAGCGATTCTCTCTGCTCCACTCACCCAGCTGCTGGCTGGAGAAGTGATTCATGGGCCTGACAGATGCCTGCTACAGCTGGATCTGTCCTTGATCATCCCAGAAGCCTGGCCAGCGCTGTCATTCACCATTGCCCAAATTATCTCTGTATTGACTGCAGAACCCTCTGTGACAGCGCCGTAATGGCTAATTACCCAGGATGCTTTGGGTACTTTTAAACCCCAGAGTGTTCCCTGGCTGTCTTGCGACACTGCTGCCGCCGCCGGGGCCCCTGGCGGCAGTGAGGGGCCACTCTTTTCCTGGGGCCCCCACCTGAGCCACCACCGCCTCCTTCAGAAGTTCCAGGGGCCAAAGACCAGAACGGCCACGCAAGAGAGAGACAGAGCGCGAAACATGTGAGGCCCTTTGAAGGAATTATGCAGCGATGCCCGGGTAACAGAGTGAACGTCTGGTGGTCTCAGAGGGGCTCTGCACGCTGACGCCCGGCCTGACATGTGAATTACCATTCCTCTGTTTGTCCCTCCCCTGGCCCCGTAGTCCCTGGGCGTCACGAGGAGAGAATCTTTCCTTCTACGTCTCCTTCACCATGTAAATAAATCGATGGATTCTTGTTCCTTCAAATGGGACATGAAGGTCGGGTGATTAAATCGATAATTATAAATAATTGATGTTAATAAAGAATGTGTTTATCGCACAAATGGGAACATCTGTGGAAACAGTCCCAAAGAGCTACGATCTTCTCATCGGCCGAGAAATGCCGTAAAGTGTCGTCAAACGCGGCCGGAAAAGCAAGACCATTAATTCCAACCCGGAGAATCATTGGTGAGGGGAGGAGGTTGACAGAGAGAGAGAGCGAAAAGACAGGAGGAGAGAGGGAGGAGAGGAAAAGGTGAGGGAACAGAGGGTACAAAATCCCATCCTGACTGTTAGGGAAGATGATGAGGTCCCGAGAGAGCGCTGGGAGCCAGGAGTGGAGCAGGAGTCATTGTGAGGGAAGACTCCAGTAATTTGCCACATCCTGTCCGTGCAGCCGCCATAGAAGCCACTCTGTCCTTAATTACCACGATAACGAACCCATCCCTGCTCCTGTGCTCCTTTTCGTCCCTTTCTCTTCCTGTTGCAGCCCCCTCCCACCACCACCACCACCACCACCCCCACCCCCACCACCACCACCACCACCACCACAACCCCCACCCACCCACCCATCAGCGTCCGAGGTCTGGATACGGACGGTCTCAGCCGACAGCCAGGGAATGAAGGGATAAAAGGCGGAGAACGCGGGGGCGCTGTGATGTTGATGGACGGGTGGTGCTGAGGGAGGGAGGGGGGGGGGGGTTGCTATAATGACTGCATGACACGGCGGCCTCACCTGGCTAAACTAGCAGCTCTGACAGCCCAGCTGTCCGGCCCTAATGGAAACGCTTTCTACGAGCTGCGGGCACTAGAACTGCTGCTTCAGTGGAGGGAGCCGCTCGCTCGAGGATCCGGCGTTTTTCCGACGACGAAGTGCATTTCAGGAGCAGTTCTAAATATGTTTCGAATTATAAGGGGGATTAAAAAAAAATGCATTCGCTTGACTTAGTCACCACGGGGTAAAAATACATCCACTGGCCTCGCGGGTAATTACGCACGTTTTCTCTGTGAGACGTACTTATTACCGCTCCCTTGACCTCCTTGTCTGGTCGGTGTCCGTCACCTCCGAGATGGCGGCCGTGCGTGGGCCTGGCCGCTGTGTGCACGGCCCCTGCATAAGGATGAGTCGCCGAGTGGACGTCCTCACCCGCAGCAGCAGACGGAAGGCGTCCAGCTGCTGCTGCTATGATATTGACTAACTATCCAATATGCACGCAGGAGCGCCTGATACATATTCATACATACATACACACACACACACACACACACGTGTATATATATATATATATATACATACATAATATATAAAAACATACACACATACATATATAGATTTATATATATATATACATATAGATGTATATACACACATACATATATATATAGATGTATATGTGTATATATATACATATGCCTAAATATATGCACATATATACACAGATATATATAAATATTTACAAATACAATTATATATTATATACAAATATATATGTATGTGTGTATATATATATATATATATATATATATATATATATATATATATACAAACACATACATATATATTTGTTTATTTATTTACACATACATACGTATTTACACATGAAAAAAAAAAAAAATGGTACCAGTATAATATATATATGTGTATATCTATACATATTTATGTGTGTAAATATATAGAGTTGAGATGAGTGGGCCCATAATGACATGCTGTTTCAGCGGGCAGGCCGGGAGCAGGCAGTGGGCGGGGGCTGGTTATTCCTTGGGGTGAGAGGGTTACAAAGGTCTGGGCGTGTGTGTTACCAGTCACCTGCTGCTAAATCCTATTAGCAAGGCCTGAGGGTTAAATCAGCCGTCGCCATTAAGGATCTGTCAGGGGAAAGCTCAGGAATAATAGGACTGATTGCTATTACAACGCACCAATCATAACAGGGCTTTGACAGGGGAGGGGCGGGACAATCAATTAGTGGAGATGAGAGGAGGCTGTGATGTCGAGGTGATGTATCAACACAACATAATAGGAGTAACACACTTTAGATAAAGGCAGCCAAATGCTTTATAGGTTAAACGAGGATAAGGGTGGGATTTGAATGGATGCCAAATGAAAGAAGTGATACGGTACGCCAGTATGGGCAGAGGGGATTTGAAATGGCTTGTTTATACGCGGCTAATTGAGCTCATGAGCATATCACAGGCGGATATTTTATATATTACAGATGGATGTATCTCCATCTTGAAATGTCGTTGTCAGTGTTTCCGTCATTTTTTCGCATTAGTCATTAAATTAAATGTTACACATTTGTAAATTCTTAAAGCATAAATGATATGAAAAAGCAGCGTTGTTGCTCTGTAAACAAAACACTGATGGATTAAACTGTAATTAATCAATTGTATTAATTAGCTGCTTTTGTGTGGCATTAAGCGTCTGCATGCGTTAAGTATATCATCCCAACACTTCTTGGACAAACGTATGATGTTTATCCTTGAGAGTAGACGATATGAGATATGGAAAAAGTCCTTGCTAGACGTTACATCAGACCGCATGTTAATGAGACATCTTATTAGGTTTGAGCACCGTCTCAAGGTATTAGCAATCAACCATTCCCGCGAAAAAAAAACATCTTGGTTCTAACATCCTATATCTAGATATTAGGTCTGAAATGTGTTCATGAGGGGAGTGAAAACGGATCATCTAAGAGCTAAAAAAAAGGCGACTCTCCGGACCCAGGTTTGAGCGAGACGGGGTAAACATCTCCATACGATTAAAGCGAAGAGGCCCGGGTAAACACCTCCATATGTTTCCCAAAGTGAGCCAAACAAGGTGAGCAGGAATTGGCATGGAAAGTGTTAACCGAAACGAGAAGTGACAGTTTACAATCTCCAGTCACAATTAACACGTTGATGGCGTCTCTCGCCCGGGCCCCCTCACAGTGATAATGCCCGTTGTCAAATCTGTTTAGCGCGCCAAATCTCCCAGATCCGTGGGCGCGTGGGCGCGGCGGCGGCGGCGGCGGCGGCGGCGGTGGCCTCTGACAGATTGAAGGTTCAGAGATGGGCTATCAGGACAGATGGAAACTGGCATCGATGTTCAGCCCCTCGCCAATCACAGGGGACCCGCCCCCCTCTTATTCTGCAGGGCAGCAGCTCCCCCTATCCCCCTACCCCCCCCCCCCCCCAGCTGACGGAGGGAGGGAGGAAGGGAGGGTGGGGGCAGGCGGTGCTGGTGGCATTGTTAAGCAGTGCGTCTGCGAGCCCCTCCTCTGACGGACGTGCCGGGCGTGGAGCTGCCGGCTCTCTGCGGGCCACACTGCTGTAAGTGCATTTTCAGCATATGATGGGACGGCCGGCTCCAGGGAATACCGCGGGGGGAGGAAAAGTTTGACGACGCTCTGACGAGGAAGAGGAAGGAGACGAAGACCCAGGAGGGCCGACAGAGGGAGGGGGGGAATGTGGCGAAGGCTCACTTCTCCACTGATGCGGCCATTTTCGTTTGATTATCGTGGGGCCGCGATGACGCCGTCCCCGTCACCACGGCGACACGGGGCTGTCACATCGAACGTCCCCCCCTAATTGCTCTCGATACCTAACGAGTGGATCAGCGGCGGGCGGGCGTCGCCCGACCGTGAGGAACGTCCGCGCGTCTAGATAAACGCCGCTTATTGATAGCGAGGCGGGGAAATCAATTAAGGTAGTCTGGTAGCATTCTTCCTGCGCGCGCGTTAAAGTCCCCCTTAAAACTCACACAACAGCATGATTAGCCTTAATGAGCAGCCATCGGAAACGGTGGCACTGGTGGCGCTCGTTAGAGCCGGTGCCTGCTAATCAGACAGGCTAATATGGATTTTGCAGCCATCACAAATTGTTCTCAAAAGAAAAAAAAGAAAAAAAAAGGGAAAATACACACCAGGGCCCTTCCCCGCCGTAGCGCGCGGATCCGATAATGAAGTATCTGCCAAGCGCTGATGATATCACGAGTGTTAATGATCGCCATAACGACGGTTCACACAGCACCCAGTTGATTTACAATACGCCTACTGTGAGACACCGCTGCGAAGAGCCCCGCGGCACACACACACACACACGTGTGGCGAGGACAACACGGAAACACAACAACAACACGGAAACACAACAACGACAGCGACCCGGGTCGACGGCGTGTGCACATCAGACAGACGAGACCCCCGACCGCGGCGTGGAAGGCGTAGCGGGACCGGACGAAGGGGTAGCAGGGAAAATGCTTACTGGTTACAATCTGGAAATATCCGGTATGGATGGACGGACCACTTTGTGATGCGCTGGTCGTCTTTCGCTGGTGGGCGGGCAGATACCCCCCGCCCCTCTTGGGGCAAGCCCTGTGTAGCACGCATACGCAAACCACAGTAGACAAAACAACACCCCAACAACAACAACAACAACAACAACGCTACAACCAAACAAACACAAACCCGAGAACCACGGCAACGAATACAGGAAGGAACCGGAGGCTGGGGAACATCCGGTACGGCCGGGCAGACAACACTGAGACGTGGGTTTGTCGTTTTGTGCTCGTTGGCAGGCAGGTCTCTAAGTTGTTTGGTCTCGCCGGCCCCCACCACCACCCCCACCGACCACCACCACCACCCCCACCACCACCACCACCACCACCACCACCACCACCACCACCAGCAGCAGCAGCAGCAGCAGCATCTCCTCCTCCCCCTGCCCCCGCCCCTGTTTAGGCGAACACATTGTTGATTCAGACCCATCATGTTGAGGCTTGAGGTCACCCTGTCTCAGGCTTGGCTAGTTAGCAGCAGACCACCTGATGGCCCAGAGGAAATCACAGCAGAGAGGGCCCTGACAGCCGGGCCCCGCAGCCAGGGAGAGAGGGGTCCATCCGGGGGGGGGAGGGTCAGAGTGGGTGTGGGTGTGGATGTGGGGGATGGTGGGGGAGAGGGGGTGAGAGGGAGTTCTGGGAGGGAGGGGATGGCTGAGATCCGTGAAGGAACGGGAGATGGAGAGAGAGAGAGAGAGAGAGAGAGAGAGGGGGGGGGGGGGGGGGGTGAAGAGGAAGAGAGACGAAGAGGATGAGAGAGATGATTTGAGATAAAGAGGACAGTGGTGTGCGTGATGGGTATTCTACAAGGTAAGATGTGTCTACACACACACACACACACACACACGTAAAAGGTAGACAAGTGATGAAAGGCTTAAGGAGGAAGAGTATGGCACAGAAAGGGAAGACGAAGGTGTATTAAATCAGAGATCAGGTAAAAACGGTGAAGGGAAGCAAAATGTTGGTTATATCATAAAACAAGAGGAGGTCCACGTCATAAAGGATTTCTTTCAGAGGAAACGCATGACGAGCATTCACATGAGGAGAGAGAGAGAGAGAGAGAGAGAGAGAGAGAGGGGGCGATCAGAGATATACAATAAACAGACTGATGTTGGGTCTATCTTGGTTGTCATGTAGGTCAATTTCTTTTCCAGCAGGTATATGAGAGAAGGAGAGAGAGAGAGAATGAACCATGGTGTGTGTGTGTGCGTGTGTGTGTGTGTGTGTGTGTGTGTGTGTGTGTGTGTCTGTGTGTGTGTGCGTGTGCGTGTGTAAGTAGAGTGAGGCATCAGTGTGCGTTATCTGGCCGCTCCTCTGCCTCTCCTGCAGTGGAAGGTAAAACCTTGGCTATAAAAACACAGTGATGAACAGCAGACGTTTCCAGTTCAACAAAAGTCTCCCCGTCTCTCCAGAGAGTCTGCTCCCTCCCTATTATAGCCAATAATAGCCCATTGTAGTCAAATGCTCTTTCTCCTCTCTGTGACTGAATGAGGACACATTATTTACTGAGAGGAGACAATACCGAGACACCAGCTCCGTTCCAGAGCAGAAAGCGCTGACAAGGGGAGGCAAGGGGGCGAGAATCTCTCTCTCTCTGTCTCTCTCTCTGTCTCTCTTTCTCGCTCGCTCCCTCTCTCTCTCTCTCTCTCTCGGTCTCGGTCTCGGTCTCGGTCTCTCTCTCTCTCTCTCTCTCTCTCTCTCTCTCTCTCTCTCTCTCTCCCTCCCTCCCTCTGTCGGAAGATGTTGCCATGTTTTCATACGTATGTTTCACAACATGATAACCTACACACATAGCTCTCGACGATACCATTTCTACTTCTTGTTGTTGTCTTTTTGTTATTATTTTAAATGTGTATGGATATATGGGATGTTTTTCTATTTACTGGGTCCGATCCAATGCAAGATTGTTGTGTTGTGTTGTTGCTTTTACAGACCTTTGGTGTTATGATCCATAATGTTATCAAAGCAGCAAGCACCAACAGATGCTGTGGTTAGATATGTGGGTTATTAAAGGTGCAGTGTGTAGGACTTAGTGGCATTTAGTGGTGACATGGCAGATTGCAGCCTCCCTCTCCTCTCCCTTTAGATATAGGAGAAGCTACACTGGCCTGTACTGGCCTGCAAATTGCCTGTAAGGAGCCAAGTCCGTTACACTAGATGCCACTAAATTGTGTCAAACTACTGTACCTTTAATATTTTATAATGAACACTACCCTTTCAAAGCAGAATATTGAATTGTTCTTAATTTTTTATGTGACACACACACATTATCCTCAACTGTAGGCCTCTGTATCCCTTGACACCAATATGTAGCAATTTGGCTAGCATCCCATCAGCTACAAGTCATTTTTCCTCACTTGACCGCACCATAAACACAGCAAGCTAAATGCTAACTCTCCATGTTGTGTTTGTGTATTTGCGTGTGTTTGTGTCTGTGTGTGTCTTATTTTTCCATCACCGCTTAAAAAAATCCAACGCAACAGCAGAGTTAATAAATACATAATATACAGCTTTGATAAAGGTGTTCTCCAAGAGTATTTTAGTGGACTAGTGACTGTAAAATGCAAATTAAGACCTCACTGTATTCATGTACCATTAAAGGTTTTCTTAAAGAGTCCATTTTATGCCTTTGTCCAAAGGCATCAGGAGACGAATGCCTCAACACAAACCCATACACCATTACTGCGGCCAGTGTTGCCGCTGCATCAGAATCCTATTATCTTAGTTGGTTCAGCCTCATTAGCCATCCCATGCATATTAATGGCTGGGAAATGGAAAACTACAGCCCATTTAAGAGCAGTACTCACCGCATTCTGGCTACGGGAGATAACTCACTCTGCAAATTGCCATCGGAGGACTTGAGGCAGACCCCTGCTGCTTGCTTCCCCGTCTCCCTCCCCGAGACAGAGTTCCATGAACCTGCGCTGCATTCACAGGCCATCATGGCTCTAATCATGGAGCGGGCCGGTGAGTGTGGAGCCTCCGGGGCTCCAGGAGAGCCGGTTTGTCAGCGCTGCTGTCACCCAGGCCAGGGTCGGCCTCTCGGCTTCCCGGGTCCAAGAGACAGGGAGGAGGACGTGCTGGTCTCAGGGAGTGAAGTCTCCTCCGGTGACTTAAGGAGGCTTAGCTCTCAAGGTCACGGCAGACGTGGAGGGAAGGGTTTTTTGTTCTTTGTTGTTTCTTCCCGGCATTAAAGTGGGAGAGGAGGAGTGAATGTCCTTCTTCTGATCTTGTCGGTTGCATCAATGAAGGATCTCCTGATGGTCACCGTGGGTCATGGAGGTAGCTGGTCAACCAGGAGCAACACTCCCTATCTTCTGCTTCTCTCTACAGCAGCGTGTGAAAGAGTCGGCCATCACAGGATTCAACATAGTGCCATGACGATTTTATTTGTGTTAGTACCTCTCTATTCTTTTAACTCAAAGATATTTCATAGTTCAACTCACCATTTCATTCATTTAAATGCTATGAATATAGGCAAATGTACTTTGTAAAATCTGGTTCGGGTGTGTTAATGACTAATGAGTTCATCATAAAGATAATAACACCTTAATAATAAAACGTTTCCAGCCCAGGATTTTTTCTGCCAGTCCTGGAACTTCAGGAGAGCAACAACACCGCCCAACAGACCGATAGAGACCTCAGTTCGCCAAACAAGTAACCTCAGTCCAGTGCTTCGTAATCCATGAACGCATCTCCTGGACGTTGGCGCTCTAATCAAGGAGAAAGGAAACGTACGAAACTCTCAGAAAAAAAGAGTCTAGCAGGGATGGGATGAGAAAGTTGAGCGTTGAGCGCTGCTCACTCGTGGTAAATAGCGAAAGAGAAAGTAAAAAGTTGCTCTCTGGCAGGTGCTATCTGGGGCTGTCAGAGGCAGCCGATGAGGTCAGCTACTGCAGAACATCTCGCCGCGTGCGAGAAGCTTGTCAGTTAACGGCCTGCTCCACAAAGGTGGACAGATACCCACCACTAGGAGACAAGACAAAATCAAGCTATGTGCAATCTCTATATTATTGTAGGGGGAAGTTTCAAGCTCACCACTGCAATGATACACCCTTTGGTTTTAAAATGTACAAAACTGGCAGAAGAAAACTCATTTCCTCAGATTTACATTTAAAATGTCTGAATGGCTGCCACCAAGTCATTACAATATCTGATGGAGCGATTGTACAAACTTTTCTTAGTTTTCTTTCATTCAAATGCCCAGGCCATAAAGACTCAACACAATTTGCAACAAGAAGCTATAGAGCTACAAAACATGAGAACTCTCAATCTCCAAGGATGGCAACTCTGCATACAGTAGACTGACTGGAGCAGTATGAATGATGTAAAGATAATACACGAGGTGCAATGCCTCACTTTTTAAAACCCATTCATAAGATCACATCATGTGTCGTTAAGCCACAGATATATTCAACTCAAATGCATCGCAGGATTCGCTGAATTGTTTCAAATCCAGCAATTCATGTAAAAGAGCCATTAAAGTCATTCAGAAATTATATGAGAGTTGTTAAAGTAGATCAAAAAGTGAACCAGTTCAAAAACGCCGAACAATTACAGAAAAGCTGGGTCGCCAAAACTATAACGACTTCCCATGGCTCAGCCTGAACTCCTGCATAACGACTCGACAGAGCCGGAAAACCATCACATCCACGTTATTGTGGGGCCTCAAGAAAACTCCATAATCCGGGAATTTCTATATTTGGAAATGTATATAAATCACGAATATCACGCTGTTGGCGGCTTCTCATTGGACACACAACTAGTCCAGCGCGTGCGTATTTTTATTCTGCTATGTAAGTTGCATATCGCAGTTATGGTTTTCTCCAGGGAGAGCGTTGCACCGCCACTAAAGGTACTAAGTGGCAGCACTATTTTTATTTGTACAAATACATATATGCTTTTTTATTAAATATCCAACTGTAGTAGTCAGTACTCCCCCGGGACGAGTAAAGGTGACCTCGTGTGTGAAGAGAGATAGAAGGTCTGTTCCGTCCCCGGTGAACCCGCACCCACACACACGCACACACAGACAGAGAGACAGACAGAGATAGAGACAGGTGCGCAAACACACACGCACGCACGCAGACACACACACAGACACACGCATATGCGCGCACACACACGCACACATGCACACACACGCACAGATGCACGCAGACACACACGCACGCACGCAGGCACACACACGCACACACACTCTCGTGGTGCTCATCACTCCATCAGCTGTGTGTCTGCGGACACATGCAGGATGTGGCGCGGGGTGTTGTTCCACGAAGCCGAACCGACGGCGGGTAACCAGTACAGCCGGTGCCTTGTCTCACACAACTCTGTGCAGCTCCTCAACACTCAAACACCGCTACTGCGTCGGTATTCCACCGTGATGAGTGGACCACAACACACAACCACACGAACGCCCACACACACAAACACATACACAAATACATAGACACACATACACACACATACACACACACACACACACACACACGCAAATACATTCACACATGAATACATTCACACATACACACGCATACACATACACACACATACAAATAGGCACACACACACACACACACATATACACAGACACATAAAAACACACACAAACAAATACATAAGCACACACACAATTCCATTTCCCCATTTCTTTAGGACTGTACAAGTTCACGCACAATTTGAATAAAGTTGCCTGCGTGATTGAAAACACACGGCCGAGAACGCAGCACTAATTCCAATAAATCCTGGTTCCCATCTAAATAATTTTGCTTTAATTATAACCACCATAACAATGAGCCGCCACAGCGGCGAGATAAATAAATAACTCGGCTCTCCCTCCCTGGAATTGCGCTGATGCCGAGGCATGCCGAGGCATTATAAAGCTAATTAGCAGAAGATTACTATGCAGTGTGCAAGCCTGTGGTCCAGAAAGACATCATTAGGTCTTCTGATGGGGATATGCCTTTAGCACATTGATTCCTCTCTGCTCCAAGAACAATGCAGATTGCAGACTTTATAATTGGGCTTTCAGGTCACTTGTGACTTACTACACCGGCACGGCGCGCTCCATTCACACAAACAAAGACGTGTAATGGATTATTAGACTCCCAACGAGAGGTGGCCTCCATAAAGGACTTGTGCCTGTTGTGACTCACACTAAAAAGTAGGATTCACATGAATCCCATCGTTCCTCGGTGGCTAATCTATGTATTCAGGAAAGGCTTTAGAAGTAGTGGAACCTGGAGTATATGTTACTATTGAATCGATGAAGGCTTAACTAGTCAACTGAAAATGCTGTCATGGCAATATTATTCTGCTTTTAACCATTGACTTACATTTACATTTAGGGTATTTAGCAAGCGCTTTTATCCAAAGTGACTTACAATAAGTATATTTGTCAGAAGAAAGAGAAACAACAATATATCGCTGTCGGTGCAGTAAGGATGTTCATAGAACCAAATGCCAAGCACTAACAATCGCTAGGTTACCCATTCTCAGTATACAACAAAGATAGCTAGGTTAAGATGACACACAATGCTAAGTACTATTAATGAGTGCAAGGACGTACAACATGAGAATAACGTTGTGGGTTTGTTTACCATGCTCTATTCTGTGCCCTAATACGGTTTGAAATAACCCATTAACACTGTCAAACTCTGCACCATGCCATATTTGTATTAGTGGAGACCCCTCCATCTTGTCGCTTCATTTCCATCCTTCCTGTTTGAGATGCCCATATTTAGCGCGTTTCAAATCAACTACTTCCTGCTTCCTGTTGACCTGGAGTCCCTTGTTCACACACACACACACACACACACACACACACACACACACACACACACACACACACACACTAACACTCACAGCAGCCGCCCCCATTGGCGGTATGATAATCAGCTGATTAGCCACAGAACTCCATCTCCCAGAGGCTCCGTTGTGTGCGGAATCCTCGCCGCTCAATTGACATGTGGACATCATCAGGCTGATGAAATGCAATTGTAATGAACAAGTGAAGCGGAGCATCTGCACAGGGACCCGCTACGGGCGGAGAGACGGACCCTTCCCTCCTGACATGCTAATGCACGAGTCTGCTCTCTGCCGGCGTCCCGCGGGTCTCATGGAAATGTGGAGAGATGCATATTCAAACTGCTACCGTCTTCTGAGGGGGAGAGGGGAGGGAGAGAGAGAGAGAGAGGGAGAGGGAGAGAGAGAGAGAGAGGGGGAGCGGGAGAGAGAGAGAGGGAGAGAGAGAGGGAGAGGGAGAGAGAGAGAGAGAGAGAGAGAGAGAGAGAGAGAGAGGGGAGGGAGAGAGAGGGAGAGGGAGAGAGAGAGGGAGAGGGAAAGAGAGAGAGAGAGAGAGAGAGGGGGGGGGGGAGGGAGAGAGAGAGGGAGAGGGAAAGAGAGAGAGAGAGAGAGAGAGAGAGAGAGAGAGAGAGAGAGAGAGGAGGAAGAAGAAGAAGAAGAAGAGGAAGAGGACGAAGGAAAAGAGAAAGCCTATGTGGACTTGGCCAAATGCTAATTCTGAGACAGATTATATTGCATCACGCGCGGTAATGATCTGACAGTTCATTTGTGAGGAGAGTTCAAGATCTGAGGTTTAACGCTTGGCTGGACGCAGGTGCTGTGCCCCGGCTCCTCCGAGCTGTCAGAGGCAAGCGGGGGGGCGGCTGTCAGACGATCCCCGTTAGAAAGGGGCAGAGACGGAGCCGCCGCGAGTCTGAGAGACATTTAAGAAAATGAATGCATTTCGTATTCAACGCATATTGCAACCGTGTTTCATTAGAGGTGCTCCGATCGCATTCACACTGACACCTGACCTTTCACATTTCGTCCACGGCGCCGGGAAACACTCTTATTACATACATGCCGGAGTCAAAGAGAAGGTAATTGTGATAACTAGCGATAATTAAACAAACTGACATTTTAGCACCCCTCTCGTTTTCCTTTTTATTTCCCTTTCCGCCGCCGTCACAACGCCCCGGTGAAATATGTTCGCTGTGTTTCGTCAGCGAGCGGCTGAGTATTATGTAAATTCCTTGAGTTTCTGTACCGCAGTCTCCTTAATATTAATTTCCGGCACTTGCGCGCGTTTCTCCCCTTAATCTCACTGATTTTCGTTATCTCGCCGGCTCATTGCTGTTAGCGCGCCACCGCTGCATCATGCTGCTGTGATTATGATGAGCGTGCATAATGGAGACAAATTCTATACCCCGTTTGCCTGATCAACATTTCTCCCCCCAGCAGAAAACAATGTTTTCCGTCGTAAACAGGTATAAGTAGGGAAGCCACGCAGACAATCAAAACCGGAATGAAGGATGATGTATTCGCGTGCGTGCGTGTCACCAGTCGGGCTGGATTAGCATGCAGTCGATGGCGTTACACGCTATTCAAACCCCTCACGGTGATCACGTGACAAACAAGACTCCTGAATCTCGTGCGGCGAGTCGCTCCCGTGTACGACACACCAAACCTCTGTCTCCGTGACCTGTGGGTGCGGTCTGGCAGGGGTCGGACCTGGCAAAGGGGCCGACGCCCTATAGTGTATCGCATGGACAGATGTAGGTCAGTACACTTACATCTGGAGCTCTGAGCCCGGCCTCCAGACACCAGCACAACCGCCCCCGGTTCCAGCAGGCATGGAGGGGGCAGCCCGAGCTGCCCTCCCCCCCTGGAAGAGGTGGGAGACCCGTGGTCCCCCAGCGCCTCTACCCTCCCCCCCCTAACAAGCGATCCCAGCGAGACCCTAGGCTCCAGGGTGGGCCTTCTCCCACCGGGTGTTCAGGCTGGCATACGGTGCGCCTTGTGGGGGTAGGAGGCGGGAGAGAGCGCCTGCTAGCCGCCCAGGACTGCACACGGTGCCGAGGGTCAAACACGGAGCCCTGCCGGAGCCAGCTGTCACTTCTCAACCCCCCCCACACACACACACACACACACACACACACACACACACACACACACCCTCCCACCCCACCCCCCTCCACCCCTGCTCCCGGACGGGCCAGATGCGCACACCGTTACAGCTCGGAGGACATTTGCATAGGGATTTAGCCGCTGTGGGTTATTATTATGATGGCAGACAAAAGACAGCGCTTGAGTCGTAAACCAGAATAAGGACGTTGATGATCGCGGAGATTAGTCCGACTCAAGGTGTCGAGGAACCGGTGCCGCGTCCTCTGCGTGGCGACGGGGAGCGTTCGAGGGCACTTCCTGTGCGCCTTGCGGGATAATTGGCAGGATTTACTGTTGAACGTCACAATCGGCCGATACAAGGCGGTTCGTTCATTGGGAAAAGTAACAGGGAGATGCTGCTATGCTCACACGCACGCACGCGCATACACACACACATGCACACGCGTACACCGACACACACACACACACACACACTCGCAAACATGCTCACACACACACAAGCACGTACACGCACGCACACACACAGACACACAGACATGCGCGTGCACACAATCTTGCAGCAGCAGCGCACTCCATCTTCCGTCTCGCGGCGGATTACCGCATGAAGGCGACAGCGAGGTTTCATTTGGCTAACCGCCTGAAGGCACCAGGGAGCGGCGCTAGCCCGAGCTAGCAGCGCTGGTAGCCGCGTTGGTAGCCGAGGCGCGGCGCCATCAGTGGAAACAAAAGCGGGTTGTCTCCCACGGTTACGGATGTCAGGTCACTTATTCCGAGGGCTGTGATCTCTTACCTTTTAATCTGCTGAGATAAAAGGTCTCGGAGCACATTAGCATGTGTTCGCCCACACCGCCCCCACCAGCTCTACGCCCACCACCGCTACCTCCATCCTACCCCATCGCCCCACCGCCATCTCTACCACCACCTCCACCTTCAACACCACCCTAACACATCCCCCCCAACTTCACCCCCACCACCATACCTTCTCCAACACCACCCTAACACATCCCCCCCCACCACCACCACCACCACCACCACTACCTCCACCCTTTTCCCTATCCCCCCCCCTCAGGTTCCCTGTGAGCAGCGTGCTCTGCCTGCAGCCTATTACCGCCTCCTGGGCCCATTAAGGCCTCTCATTAACGATGTGTAATTAGCATATGATGACAAATACTAACAATGGGCTCCCACTTGATGTAATGGGGGGTAGGATAATAACATGGTTTCCAACTGTTTTTACCCTCCATAGCTCACAATATTTATGTTTTATGGCCCACGCTGTTGTACGGAAGGTATAATGGACTGCGGTGGGCATTATATGCATAAATTATTCAAGGAAGGCGGTTTATCATGGATATTATATACAATATTATCATTAGGGCGCATCAATAAGACAAGTTGCTTAATCTGCACAATTTCTGACTGTAATTTTATCCTTACCCATGATAACGAAAGTAAAAGCATTATAAACACCTTTTTATTATTTTCCGGGAGAAAATCATGTTTTATATATCGGTGTCCTTAAAAGAAACGTGTAAAAAATCATTCTATTTGTTTAACATCCCCAGCGGACTAACATGGAAAGGCCTCCCAGTCTTGTACTACATAATTTATAAGATATCTATTACTTTTTAATGACGGTGGGAACAAGAGTCAAATGGGAGGGTATTAGGAGACATGTGATCAATTATGCTGTAGGAAGTGGGGCCAGGCAATCAGAAGTGACAGGCATCCTTTAGAGCTGCTCTCCTCATCCATTAAACAGACTGGCTGGGGGGTTCTGGGTAAGCTACACACACAGAGAACCTGCATGTTTACACACACACTCACACACATGCACACGCACACCCAGAGAGGCAGAGACACACACACCCATAGAGAGATGAACACACGCACGCACGCACGCACGCACGCACGCACGCACGCACGCACGCACGCACACACACAGACACACACACAGACACACACACACACACGCAAGCCCACACCCAGAGAGAGAGAAACACACACACACACACAGAGGCACACACACAAAAACAGACACTCACTCATGAACAAACACACACACACACGCAAGTAGACACACCCACACCCACACAAACACACCCACAGAGAGACACACACATACCCACAGAGAGAGAGAGAGAGACAGACACACACACACACACACACACACACACAGACACACACACACAAACACACACACACACACACAACATTAAAAGTCCAAAATATTGTGAGTTGTGTTGGCTGTAATGCAAAACACTGTACTTTCCCACTTTTCATATCTGTCACAGAACCACCCATCACCAATTATAGAGGAGCACAAACATGGCTCCCGCTACAAACATGTTGGTTACCTCCTGGAAGGGAAATGGTGGGGCGTCTCCGAAGACAGCTAATGAAATGCACCTCAGAAACAAGAAATTGAATAAAATGTATCGACTGAAGCAAAAGGGGGTTCAGTTGAGATGACCAATTGTGAGATGTTTGGAGTTTTTTTCCATATGAGCGGCAGAGAGGGGTTTGAATACACGAGCCCCAGACTGGAGAGTTGTCTCGTAGACCGTGCAGAAAACAATATATATATTCCACCGAATATTGATTTGTGGATTACTTCAGTGGATTATGAAGAAATAGCCTCCTATTCCTTAACGATAACAAACAATAACAAATATGACATCAAATGAAATAGATCAAATGAAATAAAATCAGATCAAATGAAATAAAATCGATAACGACACAATAAAAAAATGTAAAAAAGCAACCTCGTTCGTATTTTCTTTGTATTTTCTCATTTCCTTCTGTTCCCTTTGAATGGCAGATATTTAATTCTCGGTTTCGTCTCTGCGTGCGAGCGGACCATTGGGTTGGTGGTTGAGCGTCTGTTTACAGCAGCCGCCTCTCAAATTGACTTGCTAATGTTAACTTTTATTCCGTTGCCATGGGTTACCGTGTCGTGTGATTTGACACCGGCGCTACAGACTGTTGATTAGTACCCTCCAGTTCTGTCCATCTCCGTGCTTCACTGAACCAGCTGGTCATTTAAACACTAATAAGCCCCTAATGGCCCAAATATTCAGCGGCCTGTCAATGAGACGTGGCAGGAAATGCCTACATCTTTCAACTCCCCCTGACATGTTGCTTGTTTCACATCCAAACTCGTCATTTACAGCCAGGGAAAACTGGGAGGGGGGGGGAAAGATAAACTTGACCTAATGTGTAGTGTTAACAGCCAGCCTCAAAGCTTTGTTATGCGCTAGACTGACTGAAGCGTTGTTAATGCAATTCACTGCTTTCCTTTCCTTCTCCCCCCCCCCCCCTCCAACTTCAAGATGCGTCCTTTGCACTGAAACAGGGAGAAGGATGTGGGGGCCTGTCAATAGGATTTGGATTATGCACACACATTGATTCTGGAGGCAAGAGCTGAGACAAGAGCTCATCGTATCTCAGACTGTGAGAGAAAGCAACACTCTACTCCCATGCTAGCTTTCCATTCACACTTGGATCCGCGGGGGCATTTCACCTGCCATTTTGTCGCCAAAACGTTGACTTTTCTGCTGTAAATATCTCCTGTTGAACAGAAGCCAGCCCAGATTGTAATTGGTGACACGCGCGGCTTTGAATTTAACCTTTGTAGCGACACCCCTGGCAACCAATTAACCAGCCCCTGCATACAGAAATAGCCTCACTGATCTGTCTCATCACGGTTATACTGGAGTGCATTTGCAAAGAGCAACGGTAGGAGAATGTATTCACACAGAAACCCCATATTATTCCCCCATATGGATCTCTTTAGATAAATATAGATTTTCTTTTAAAGCTAATATTATCGGCGTCTGCACTCGTTTGCGCGACGCATATCGTTTCAGACAAGAGAGTGTCACTATCCTTGCATAAATTATCTGTAAATCAATCATCGCAAATCAATTGATTTGTGTTTGTAATTTGCACGGGCTGCACTTGACACATGGCACCAAGCGAAACGAAGGAATAACACCTTGAAGCTAACCGCGTCTCCCGGTCCCCAGATCCAGTTATCATGGGTCTGATTGGATAGTGATGGCGCCCGGCGCTGTCCGGCCGCGAGCTGGGCCGCGCTGTCAGCCTTTCTAGAAGACCCGGCGGGGTGTAAATGTATATTTAACTCCCTGTCACTTAGCCGGGCCATGCTCCCTGAGTCTCCATCAAGAGGGCCCTAAGTAAGATGGAGGACGCCGGGCCCCAGCTTGAGGACGGAGACGGGAAATGCCACCTTTGGTGAACCTCGCGGGTGGACCCTTGGACCATCTCTCACACTTACCCCCCGCGGGGAGACGGGGGAGGAGCGGCGGCGGCGGCGGCTCGGTGCTAACCGCTCATCTGGGTTCGGGTTGGAGCGACGTCGTTCTCGGCGCGTGGAGCCGCTTCAGGGATTTACTTCATATAGATAAAAATCCCATAGAGAGGAAAATCCCCCCGCCCCTCCCCTCCCCGGGCACCCCACACCCCGTTCATGCTGATCTCTCTGTCCCCCCCCTCCCCCCCCCAACCCTGATACAAATCTCCCCTCTTATGCATCTCCGTCGCAAAACTCCATCGCAAGGAAAAGAAGAAGAAATGCGTCAAAATAATCTAGGCCCGAGACCGAGAGCCTTGCATGAATAAAGAGGAAAGGGAAGCATAGGAATGTAATACAGCAGAGCGGGCGGCCGGATGTTTTATGCATGGGGTGCAGAATGAGGAGGGCTGAATACGAATCAGAGAGTATATTTTTTTCCAATACCCCTCCCCCCTTACCAAAATATATCTCTGTATATAAATATATATGTATGTTCGCCGTGCAGTTCTTCCAATTAGCCAAAGCGTTCTGATACAAACGTTCCTGCCTGCCTGTTGCTGCAGTGAAGCTCTGTGGGTAAATGTATGTAAACTTGTTCCATTATATAGGCCACTGAGGCCATCATTAGGCAGGGCCCTGCTAAAACTAGCCTAGCATAAAGACAAACCTAGCACAGAGACAAAGCTAGCATAGAGCCGGTCTCATTTGCTCCGTGTGTTGGGTGTGTATCCTAATGAACGCCTTACAACAACACGACCTGCCAGGGCAAATAATTAACCTAAAGTGAATCCAATTACATACTTCCATTTCTTTTCTTTTTTGTTTGGTGGTGGGTTGTGGAGAAAGAGAGGGAAAGGGGAGGAGAGAGAGAGGCGGTTGTCACCAAAGTCTTATAAAAAGCAATCATGTGTAGCCTATTTTCCTTTGGCTTTTTTTCCTCTCTTTTTTCCAAAGACGTATTACTGATAAAGAAACTAAGCAGAGGATTCCTTGAACAATTCTGCAGCAACAAATGAACACTGAGCAGCCTCTTTACGCCGTGCACAGATATCTAAGAAGGGAGGAAGATAAACAACAATTACTGCGCTCTCCCTGTCAGCCCAGCATGCCTGGGGTCAGTCCATTAGAGATCACTGTACACTGCACGCCTGCGTTGGAATAAGAAGTCCGCCCGTTTGCGGCCAGGCTTTTGACTGGCAGTTGGGACCTAGAGGCTGTGTGTTTGTGTGTGTGTGTGTTTGTGTGTGTGTGTGTGTGTGTGTGTGTGTGTGTGTGTGTTTGTGTGTGTTTGTGTGTGTGTGTGTGTGTGTGTGTGTGTAAAAATGTGTGTGTGCGTATGTGTGTGAATGTGTGTGTGTGTGTGTGTGTTTGTGTAATAATGTGTGTATGAGTGTGTGTATGATTGTGTGTGCATGTTTCTGGATGTGTGTGTGTGTGCATGTGGGTGTGTGTGTGTGTGTGTAATAATGTATGTGTGTACGTGTGAGTGTGTGCGTGTTTGACAATGCTTATATGTCCGTGTGTGTTTGTGAACGCGTACGTGTGCATGTATATGTTTGCGCACGTGTGTCTGTGTGCGCGTGTGTACGTCGGTGTGCATGTATGTGTTTGTGCACGTGCGTATGTGTGCGCGTGTGTACGTCTGTGCACGTCGGTGTGCACGCGAGCCGATAGCCCTTGTGTTTGCCGAGCGGATATCCAGACATAAACTCGGGCTGTCAGCATGGGCAATCATGGCGCTTCATTGTCCAGCAGCATCATTACAATATGGTTATGATCTGAAGCTGGAGGCTGACACCTAGCCCTGGACCTCCCCCAATCACCCCCAGAGCCGGGCTTCAGTACCAGCCAGTCGGGGCAAATCTCTGCTTTGTGCTTGTCTGCCTTAATAGACTGGATGTCACTTCTGCCTGTGGAATGTGGCCGGTCTTCAGCTGTCAGTCACCGGGCCGGGTGGCAGGCTGGAGCGTGGCTGGAGTCTTCTGGATTAGAGGGTAGTTACCATAGCTGTCAGAACACTGACAGGCTCTGACACCCCTCGCCTCCCCCATCCCTCTCCCCCCCTCTGCCCCCCGCTCTCCCCAACTTCCCTCTTATTGTTTCTTTGTTTCCCTCAAACATCCTCCAGATGGGAGAATTACCGACCAGGAGGGAAGGAGTGAGGGAGGGAGGGAGGGAGTGAGGGAGGGAGGGAGGGAGGGAGGGAGGGAGGGAGGGAGGGAAGGGCGGAGAGGGGGGCGGGATACAGGGTGAGATAGAGAGAGGGAGATGGAGAGATGAGAGAGATAGAGAGATAAGGAGAGAGAAGGAGAGAGAGAGATGGAGAGAGCGACAAGGGATATATATATATACATATAGCTAAGGAGAGAGCGGGAGAGGGACAAAGAAAGAGACAAGGGATAGATATATAGATATATAGATAGATAAGGAGAGAGAGGAAGAGAGCGATGGAGAGAGAGGAAGACAAAGAGAGAGATGGAAAGGGGGATGAGAGGTGAAGAGAGATGAACAGAGAGTTAGAGAGACACAGAGAGGGAGACATCGAGAGGGAGTTGAAGAGACAGGAGAGATGAGAGATAAAGAGAGAGAGCGAGAGAGAGCAAGAGCGAGTGCAAGAGAGAGAGAGTACGAGGGGAGATACAGGAGATGGAGATAAAGCGGGAGGAGAGACGAAGCGAGAGAGAAGGGAGAGGGAGAGACGACGGCGTTCTCTAAAAGTTCTCTGCTACGTTAGGTTTGTGATGAAGTAAAGTGCGCTCGCCCCTCCATTCCCACAGAGGCGGAGCACGGCGAGGAGAAGGAAGGAAGGATGAAGGACGAGAGCATTACACCTATTCCCACCTCTCCTCGTTATCTCCGGTACTCATGTCAAGATGGGTGATTGTGTTGGTCATTAGTGTTGCTCTACCCAACGCGCTGTCTTAGTTAGTAACTTCCAGGAGAGCTCAATCTCGGCTGAATATTCACCTATGAGTGCCCCTGTCTCCCCCGCCCAGGGTAATTTGGGGAGCGGGCTCTCATTCCCTGCCTCTTCCTAAGACAAATTAACTGGGATTTCCTTTAATGCCGAGACAGGAGCGGCCGGCATAAGAGACAGGCGGCGGGAAAATCACTTGGATGTAACCCATAACGACTTCACCGCAGAATTACCTGCGCTCTCCGGAGGCTTCTCACCATCCCGGGGACGGCAGGTCCGCTACGGTTCAGCGTGCCTCCGTCCGATTCCCTTAATGCTGTCACTCGCCATCGTCCACGGTACGGTGACACGGCCACTGTACTATGGGGAAAATTGAACCAGACTCTACTGTATGGTGACAAGGCTACCCTACTGTATGGGTAAATGAGCAGCCGATTCTACTGTATGGTGACAAGGCCACTCTACCACCAGAATCTACTGTATGGTGACAAGGCCACTCTATCACCAGAATCTACTGTATGGTGACCCTCTACCAGGGGTAATTGAGCCCCAGACTCTACTGTATGGTGAAACTCTACCAGGGGTAAATGAGCACCAGACTCTACTCTTCTGACTGGGAAGAGGAGACGGTAGACGTGGAAACGTGACATCCAGATTGGCTAAGTCACAACAGAGGTGGACTTCTGGTCGTTCGGATCGTCTCCGATTTTAATCCAACGTGAAATTAGTCAAATCGGTAAAAATACATACGGACCTGAAGACACAGTGCAGCGGTTTGGAATAACCGTGATTTAGAAAGAGAAAACCCCTGGAGGGATTACACCGATCCAACATGGACCCGCATCGCGCGTTTGAATTTGAATATTTCATCGGTGTAAAAAAAAGAAAGGAAAGGACAAGAGATGTTTTGTTTGTAAAACACAACAATTCTACCCCCCCCCCCCACACACACACACACACACACACACACACCCCAACCCTTTCCTTCTGATTCAAGCATAAAAGCACCTCCAGTCAGATCACCACCTGCCCTGACCTCCAATCTCGGGTAACAAGCAGGGCTTCCAAAATCAGCTGAGCCACCGTGTTACAGCGTAGGATAATGAGGGAGGCAGCCGGGAGAGAGAGGGAGGGCGGGAGGGGGGGAGAGACACAGAGAGAGAGAGAGAGAGAGAGAGAGAGAGAGAGAGAGAGAGAGAACGAGAGAGAGAACGAGAGAACGAGAGAGAACGAGAGAGAGAGAGAACGAGAGAGAGAGAGAATGAGAGAGAGAGAGAGAGAGAGAGAGAGCAAGCCGACACAAAACAATTATAGTTAGGTGCTGGAGCACAGGTTAATACGGTCTCATGTTCCTCCCTCTCCTCCACGCATTCCCCTTCTGTCCGCCATCAATCTTAATGAAACGGATCAGACCTGTCCACCATGATAAGCAGACACTCAGCCCCGGTGCCATGTCAAGGCTCATGCATTATACACCCCCCCCCCCCCCCCGCGGATGCAGCCTATGTTTTGCATAGCCTAAAGCATCTATTAAAATCCCCTTGTAAAATTCATAAAAACAAAAAAAGGAGCGTGGTGGGTCAAGTCTGCAGGGAGCCGGAGTAAGCTGCTTATTAGCAGAGAGTAGAAAACACAGATCCAATTACAGATCCTCAACAAGGAGCACTAAGATCAGCGCTGGGGAATAAGTATTTTCCCTTCCACTCCCTGCCCTTCAATTGGCCTAGGTGCAAGGGGGAGAGAGAGGGGGAGAGAGAGAGAGAGAGGGAGAGAGAGAGGGAGAGAGAGTGGAGAGAGAGAGAGAGAGAGAGAGAGGGAGAGAGAGTGGAGAAAGGCAAGAGAAAGATGGGCAAGAGAAAGAAAGACAGGAACAAAGAGAGGGACTAAGGAAGGGAGAGCGAGAGAGAGACTAAAGGAGAGAGAGAGAGCGAGAGAGACAAGACAGAGAGAGAGAGAGCGAGAGAGAGGGAGAGAGTGGAGGAACAGAGAGAGAGAGGAGAAAGAGATGGGACAGAGGAAAAAAGAAAGAAAAGAAAGAGAAAGAAAGAGAGACTAAGAGAGAGGGAAAGAGAGAGAGAGAGAATGGTAATTATAGTGGGAGTGTTTAGTGCATGAAGCCGGTGTTGGAGCCAGTCAAGTACAAACTCATGTAAATCTTCACTTTGCTTCACATAGTAAATTGGTGGGGTTTAGGGGGACCCTCCCAGAGGAAGGCGGCCGGCTCCGGAGATATGTAAAGAATCTCTGTCTGGAATTTAAAGGGCTACAAATTAGACCCGACATTAGCCTTCTCTGTGCCTCCTGCCGAGCCGGCAGAATGTGAATGAAACTGAATAAATAAGTATAAGATGGCTTCTCCCTTCTCCCTTCTCCGTCTTGTAAGACGACATTAATCCTTTCATGTGCCATGACAGCTAACAGGCTGCAGGCCTCAGCCCTCCTCCCCAGACGGCGCCGGCGAGCAGGCAGATTTGGGGAGGATCTCGGCGGCGGGCAGCTTGTGTTAATAAGAGATCCTCATAGAGGTCTCCACCTCACATTTACGCCTCTCATTTGCAACCGGCCTCATCCCCGGACAAATCCCGGACAAACGGCGGCCCCGATTAAAGGGAATGAATTTGCATTTAATTCCATCAAGCGATTTTCTCGTTCTTCTTTTTGTTTTTGTTTTTTTTTTTGGCCTCTTCGCCCGCTTTTGGTCTAATTTGTAAAGTTTCAACTCTGTAAAAAGTAGAAACCACCGCCACCGCCACCACCACCGCCACCGCCACCACCCTCTCCTCCACTCCCGTCCTCTTTTTGGGGGGTGCCGGGGGTCTGTGGGGGTCTCTGAAGCGTGCGATGGTGGGAGCGCTTGAGCCCTTTGAAAGACGAGAAGATCAAAGGCACCAAAGTCCTTTCTGCTGCTCGCCGCTTTAAGCTGCGCCCACAGTGGACCCCCAGGCTCTCCCCCACACTGTTCTCCCCCCGGCTCTCCCCCCACACTGTTCTCCCCCAGGCTCTCCCCCCACACTGTTCTCCCCCCCAGGCACTCCCCAAACTCCCCTCCAGCTCTCCCCCCCCAACTCCCCCATTATGCTCTCGCCCACCATGCTCTCCCCCACAACCCTCTCCCTTACCAGGCTCTCCCCCCCCTCCCTCCCCAAGGCTTCCCCCCCTCAGCCCAGATAGCACATAGTGGTGGGTGGCGAACTGACTGATTGCCAGGCGAGTACTGCCAGCCTCACTCACCCCCCCCCCCCCCCCCCCACCCCTGCCTGCCTCCCCACCAATGGAGAGGCCTGGTGGGAGAGGGGGGTTGGTCTGTCCATGCGGACCCCCCCCTGGGTGGGGGGTGGTCCTGGGTGTCCCATAATGACCTCAGAGCCTGATGCCCGGCGCTAATACCCCGGCAGGGTCATTCATTTGAGCAAATGGACAATCCATCACGTTTCCCGAGGACGATAAATCCGTTTTTTAACGTATTTGTGAAAAATGCGCCAGCGTTTTCAAGTGAAAGGTCGATGGATGTGTGCTGCTACCCGGTATCCATATCTCTTTCGTTACCGCCACAAAGCGCTCCCCTGGAACGCGGTGTCCGGGGCGATGTGACGAACGCAGGGCGTAATGTCTGGGTGAACAGCAGGTAATAAGGCCGCATTTGTCGGATCGATGCTTGAACAAGTGGAGCAAACTCAGAGAGATCTAATTTGTTTGACTCGAATGATAGACTCAGATATTGTAGCGACGCAGTAATTGACGGGATTTGTAGGGTTTGCTGATCAAATCGGCACCAGGAGCCAAACATGGCGACGCGATACAAGGCCTCCTTAGAAGCCTGTGTTAACTACAGGAGGAGGATATTGAGAAAGACCCATTTATTTATCCGACTGTGTCTCCAACTCCAACGTTTCCAATATGTCGTCCAGTATAAAACAGTTCCATTGCATTCATTACCGTGGAGGTATCAATTTAGTTATATTACCAGAAAACACCATTAAGTACACTTTGATTTTGTTCCTTTTGGCGGCGGCAAATTGGTCGGTTTATACCGGTTTTTTACCCTCTTCTTTTTCTCCTCCTTCCCTTTCAATCCTATACACTGACAGTAAACAGTTAATACAATTTCAGTTTATTTGGTGAAAACATTTTTGCAAACAAACAAAAAAGTGCGTGGTAAGCAAAGTCTGTGCGGAACACACGAGTCTCTGTATGCAGATTAATTAGAAGCCTTTGTGCTGTGATTTCAGTTGAGCACAGTTTGACTAACATCTTAACCTACTTAGTGCAATTAGTGCTTCATTAGTGAGGCTAACTAACTCTTGCCTCCCTCCATAATGATGTGCAAGAGTGTAGACATAAAAGTACATAATCAATGGTTTCCAATTACTCCACAAGTGCAGCCACTATTTCAAATAAAGCGGATAATAATATAGAGCCATTACAAAGTCTAAGGTAGCAGAACCGTTTAATTGCAGTGCAGTTCCCGTTATCGCCCAGATTTTTTTCACACTAATGAAGTGTCATGCAAAAAAAAAAAAAAAAAAAAAGTGTATTGATTTCTTTCGCCGCACACCCCTCCACCACAAATATGTAATTATCCTTTTTATATCTGGCAGGGGATTAAAGTAATCTATAGTATCTAGCCTTTACGCTCCACTGACAGCCCGATGTAGGGCTTTTACCCTTTTCAAAATATGCAGCTGCTTGATGAATGAACTTTAGACAAAATGCTGTTCTGTTCTATATTGTTTTGTGTAAAAAAGCTGCATTCTGAAGACGTCACGCAGCGTGTATCATCAGCCGGCCCGGGCTCTCAGTACACAATCATGGCATTTCAAACCCTGCCATCCCCGGGCCAGGCACTTAGAGCCAACCATTAGTGCACACACTCTCTAAAAACACACACAAGGATAGAGATAGACACACATAAAACACACACACTGAGACATACACACACACCACACACACACACACACACCGAGAAGACACACACCCACACACAGACAATCTCCCTCTGAAACACAAACACTCTCTCAAACACACATAAAACACACACACACACACACACACACACACACACACACACACACACACACACAGACAGACACACAAACACTCAGACTCCAGGACACAGACACACCGTTTTTTTTAAGATCTGTGCAAACTGGCTGCCCCATATTATTCATCACAGCTGGTTAATAAGGTTAATTTAATCCAATAACGTGTCCATGAAAATCGCCACTTCCTCTTGTTCCCATTCTCCCCGACACTGCACAGGGGCCCCCCGCTGGGTGCTGTCCGGAGC
>NC_136936.1:49236088-49278588 GCF_949987615.1 Pollachius pollachius
GCCATGTATAGCATGAATAGCATGAATAGCATGAAAAGCATGTAGCATTAGGTATAGCATGTATAGCATATAGCATGAAGCATTAGGTATAGCATGTATATCATATAGCATGTATAGCATGAATAGCATGAATAGCATGTAGCATTAGGTATAGCATGTATAGCATATAGCATGAAGCATTATGTATAGCATGTATAGAATGTATAGCATATAGCACAAAGCATTATGTCTAGCATGTATAACATGTATAGAATGTATAGCATATAGCATGTAGCATTATGTATAGCATGTATATCATATAGCATGAAGTATATGTATGGCATGTATATCATATAGCAATGAAGTATTATGTATGGCATGTATATCATATAGCATTAAGCATTATTAATATCATGTATAGCATGAATAGCATGTAGCATGAAGCATTATGTATAGCATGTATAGCATGAATAGCATGTAGCATTTTGCATTATGTACAGGTATGAATAGCATGTAGCATGAAGCACGGCTGTAGCTGAGCTTAAGGAGCATCGTACGCAGCACTAGCCCCAAGCCGTGCCCCTTCTCTCCCAGGGCCTAGTGCTACAAGCCTCCCCCCCCCCCCCCCCCCCCCTCCCATGATCGACCAATGAGAGCGGCTACCTGCCCGGCGGTGAAGAAAGCGAAGGCTAGCTGGAGGTGGGGGTGGTGGTGGGGGTTTTGCGAGGGTGGTGTTGGTGTGGGTGGTGTTGGCGGTGGGCTTCTATTCTTTTTTCCTCCTTTCTTCTACAAGGTATTTTTTTGTGTGCAGTTATGGTCCATCATTATTAAATGTCTCTCGTTGGATGGGAGAAGCGCTTTATCAAAACCAGCCATTCATCAGCCGGGGAGCCAGACAGCTCACATCTGACCTCTGCAGCAATAATGCCCGCATCAAGTAGGCCAACTACCTAGTTTAGCGGCGGTGCAGGGAGCAGCGGCCGGCTGCAAGATTAAGTGCGCTGTTTCAGGTTTTCGCTCCCAGGGGCTTCGCCGGCTGATGTTGTATTGATTGCAAAAGTTTACCAGTAAGTATCACAAACAACAATAGCCAGGTCAACGATCGGTGATGCCTGAACCGCTATTCCCTGGCAGGGGGGTTGGGGGGGGGGGGGGGGTGGATGGTGGTGCAGGTGGAGGTGTTGGTGGAGGGGGGAGAGAGAGAGTGAGAGGAGGGAGAGAGAGAGAGAGAGAGAGGGGTGTGGGGGGGTCGTGGTGCTGAAGCACCACCATCATCACAGAGACTCTCCGGAGCGGCGGAGGAAAGAGAGAGGTGCACTGGCTGTTTCCCGCTGACATTTAGGAAAGCGATATGTCAGTGTGGAATGAGCAAGCTTGAGATAATTATAAGCCTTTGCATTATAAAAGGCTGCATCGACAAGCTGTCGACGTGCCCCTGCCACAAACTCCCAGGCCTGTTAGGAGCTCACTAAGTAGCCCACTGCCTCAGCTCTAATGGCCCGCTCCCATTGTTTACGTCGCACATAAAGGAAGCCCTGACCACCGGTTGACGCACAAATCTGCACATGATTACAATTTGCCCACGCGGAGAGAAGGACCCCCGGCAAAAACTCGCCGGGATCATCTCGCGGTTAGGGCCGTAAAGCCGCGTAGTTTCTCCGGCAAAATGACCTGTCACCGAGCGGGGAGCTCTCGACGCGCCGAGGCGTCCCAAAGTGCTCCTCTGCTGACGCGAGCGAAAGGAGCGGAGAGGGGCGATAAAGCAGAGCCGGACGCGCCCGGAGGCCGTCTCCGCACCGCCTGAATGATGGCGCATCCTTGGCCCCGCGTGGAGGACGGCACAAAGCCCCTCCATCACGCCGCCGTCCAGCCATCACCCAGGGAGCGCCGCGCCCACTCACCCCACCGGACCTCCACTTCCTCCACCACCTCCTCCTCCTCATCCACCTCCGACACCGACGCCCAAACCGGCCCCATGGAGCTAATCATGTGATTTGATGCAGTGACAGAGTAATGACACAGATTGGTGGTGTGTTCAGACACCGCCCCCCCCCCCCCCCCCCCCCCGCCCCCCTCTGCTGCTCCAGAGCTCCAGGAGGAGGGGTGGACAGCCTGCTGCGATTGGCCTTCACATCAGCCGGAGCCGGGGATGAGCCATGAGAGACACCGCATGGTCGAAAGCAACTTAGGGAAGGGAGGGAAGGGAAACACACGGCCCAAGTAGTCTCCCATGCAAAATCAGGATTAATGGTAGGGCAGAGGGATTCTTTTATGTCTGCGAGCAACTATATTTCTCTTAATGAGGCACATTAGCCGTAATAAAACTACTGAGAAGTACAAGCCGTTAATTAATGCATCCGCGTTGCAAGGCGAGGGGAATAGCTGAGCGTTAATTAATGCATCCACATTACAAGGGAATGAGAATAATTGGATTGGTAAGGCTCGTTGGACCAGATATTAGCGCGGCGATCTTTGGGCAGATCATTTCCAGCGCTCGGCGCTAATCCATCATCCAGAGGCGGGTGTATGGGTATACACAGCGCATCCTCATTGTTGTACCTTCATGAATTAGGGTTGGAGAGAATTATGTTAAAAGTTACACTTACAGTTGTTGTAGCGGATCATTTCTCATTACACGTCGTGGGTTAGTGTATCTCTACGGCTTATGAATACAAAATATATATTTTTTTTTTTGGGGTGTTCTCATAAAGCGAAGCAGAGAAACTAGAGGGAACCGCACAGTACATAAAACACGTCCATTATGTGTTCTTTAAGTCACTTCCACATATTTTACCAGCTTAATGTTTCCCAAATAAATCTCTCCCACCTTGCCTTCAGAACACCTTTATCTGGGCTATAATCCCAGCTTTAATGGGCCTTCATTAGGAAAGCACTGGTGGCCCACACCAGTGGAGGCACCAGCAAAAAGGCCTCAGGCTCCATTGGAATTAATTACAGACAATAGGGATGGTGTTTGCAATTGTCAGACGAATTTATCACTCGCCACTTAATGTGCCTCATCTGAACTGATCCACACCAGCTATACTGCCCCAGGACATCTATCCTCCTCCCTCCGGGGATGGGCGCTGTGTGTGTGTGTGTGTGTGTGTGTGTGTGTTTGTGTGTGTGTGTGTGTGTGTGTGTGTGCGCGCGCGCGCACGCACATGCATGCGTGTCTTTGTGTGCGTGTGTGTCTGTGTATGCGTGTGTGTGTGTGTGTGTGTGTGTGTGTGTGTGAATGTGTGTGCGCATGTTTGTGTATGCATGTGTATGTATGAGCGTGTGTGTGTGTGTGTGTGCGTGCCGCATGTTACCCAGAGCAGACCACATCTGCTGGGGTCCTGCCTAAATCCTGGGCTGCAGGCGGTGTGTGCTAACAATGCCCCCAGCAGCTACAGAGTGTGTAAAACCATAACAAATACACCCGCCCTAACCCTAACCCCCCGGTACCCCCCGCCCTAACCCCACCCAACAGCGTCTCCGGGGAGCGCTTCAAAGCCAATACTGACATCTTTAATTCTGTCACTTTAGTAATCCTTGATGTGTTTGGATGCGGTGTCAGTAGTCATTTACTGCAGAGCAGGGCTACGTCTCTAGCTCACAGCTGTGATGCTACACCACATCCTACTCTCAGATCAATTGGGGGACGTTTCTCTGGGCCATATGCCTGCCAATACACACACAGAGAACAGACTGCACATAAAGTCCATACAATAACATTTTCGTCATTTAACCGCGGGTCAACTTTTCCGACGGCGACATAAAGGGCTGTTAATATCCGCCGCGGTAACACCCATCGCTTGGCTTCGGATTCCTAATCCTGTCATTTACACGGCTGTTTATCAAAGGACACCGGCCTCTCCCTAATGCACACTTACACATAAGCCCCCATTATCTTTGTGCTTGTGCAGCAAAAACACCTCCTAATACCTCAGTTCAATAATAACAGAGAGGAGACGGCAACATCCGACGGGCCCGGAGAATAATGGCCTACGAGGAACCCAGGGTTCCACCGCACCTTAGGAAGCAGGTGATCGTGGGAGCGGGCAGGGGCTGGGAAATGGCAGCCCAAGAATTGTATCCACAACTGCATAATGCCTCATCAACACGGATCGGTTCTCAATTAAAGCGAAAACGTCTCGTTATTTTAAAAAATGACCTTCCCCCACCCCACGTAATAGCCAGCCAATTGATATTTGAACAAGGTAAGCACAAAAGCGGGAGCAGGGAGCAGCTTCAGTGCAGCGCCGTAGACCTCGGCCTCAGCATAACATCATGCTGTCAGGGTAGTTACCAGCACGAGATCATATTTGCAGGGTAGTTTTCATATTCTCAGGGTAGTTTTCGGATCATATTTTCAAGGCAGTTTTCAGCACATAAGACCTATTTTTCAGGGTTGTTTACAGCATATAAGATCATATTTCCACGGTATTTTTCAGAACACATTTTCAGGGTAGCTTTCAGCACATAGAATCATATTTTCAGGGTAGATTTCAGCACATAAGATCATATTTTCAGGGTAGTTTTCAGAACATAAGATTTTCAGGGTCGTTTTCAGATCATATTTTCCGGGTAAATTGCATCAAATAAAATCATATTTTCAGGTTAGGTAGTAGCACATAAGAACCTATTTTCAGGGTAGTTTCCAGCACAACAGATCATATTTGCAGGCTAGCAAAAATGAAAAAAGCAGCAGGAAAAGCCAGGGAAGCAGTGAAGGACACACAAAGCGCTGCTCTCGGAGGGATTGTGTTTATTCTGCCGATTGTCATGCAAGCCTGGTTGTAAGTAATAATGTGGCCTTTAATGACGGAATGATGGACCTGCCAAACAGTGTTCTGCCTGCCATACCGGGAGTGGGGGGGGGCTGTCCCAAGCCGTCCAGCCCGCTCACACCCCACCCATCTGGGACGCATTAGCATATCCACATCAATCCTGCGGCCAGCCTTTAACATAATCCATATTTGCTGGGGCTAAAGTCCAACACCGAGCTGTTTCCGTACCACGGTCACATGACGCCGTGACACTCTCCGAGAAAAGCTTCGCCTGTTCCCCCCCGTATGAGCATGCTTGAGCAGCTAAGCAATTCAGAAAATGCAAAGTAGCAAGGGGCAGAGAGCTCTCCCTACCTGTACCTAGAGGGACAAATCCCTTTTGGCCAGACATCTCCCGCCCGGTGCCTTGGTATCCCTCCACGACAGTACTTGTGATTTTTATTCTAAGTGTTGAGGAGGAAGGAAAAGAGGGAAAGAACAGAAGGGACTGTGCTGTCATGGCTGGGAGTGAGTGTGTAGAATACATTGAGCTGCTGAGCCATGGCACAGTATGAATGCTTCAGCTATCAGGGAATAATGCCATATTTTGATACACATTTGCTTGGTTAATATTAATATACCTATTCCCCGTTGTGTTGGATTTTTTTCGGAAAGCCACTGTCTGGACAGTCACACTGATAAACAAAGGGATGAAAATGAAAACAAAAACTGCTGAATATATATTCATCTGGAATAAATCAACATCACAATTGCGATGTCAAGGCTCCCCCTGTGATAACAGAAGAACTGGATTATGGGTAATCTTCTACAAGAGACAAAAAGTGCATTTCGAAGGCGTTGGATAGACGTATTGTCATTGTGAACGACTTCAGACTAACTCTGGCGCTAAATACAGATTACAGCAGATTTAGTGACTCGAAGCCAGCAGGGGGCCGTCATTATTCGTGGGAGGCGAAGTGAATCTTTAATGAAATGACATTTATTGATGCCATAATGTGACTGTAGATGTTATTGAGTTTACTGTGAAAACAGGTTCACTGAATGCACACCTCGAAATCAATCAATCACCGATTAATTAGTAGGTGTAAAAATACATTATCATAATATCATTACGCTAATCTAAAGCTAAATCGTCTACATTTTCTGAAAAACATTTCAGGAGAATCTTCCAAAAAAACATTTCGAGAAAATATTCGAAACACGTTTTCGGATTGTACAGCGACTTTACAAAAGCACTGTTTATATATCTTATTTCCATGTCTCGCTGACATGACTCTTTAAACTTGGCAGCAAAAAAGTGAGGGGAAAAATAAATCAGAGGCAAGAGTTTGGGCTACCCAACTGCAAGCAATACCTGTCATGGACCATCATCACATAAGCCTTCTGAGATATCATCGGCGGGAACTTTTAACCCAAGAATCTCAAGCCCTTCTGTCAAAGAGAAAGCAGAGATCTGTGGGATCGTGACACTTAGTCAGAAGCAGTCACACGCCTCTGGGCTCTGACTGCTACTGCTCTGTCTGGCAGGCAGAGCCCAGGGGCTGGGTGAGCCGTGGTAGGTCTCCTGTGCTGTTCGTTTAACACCTAGCCAAACTCTATCCCCCAGCACCGAGGCTCAACTTGAAGCTATATGGGGATGGGTTTGAATGGAGACGCTCAATGCATGAAACTATCTATTAGTGAGGAAGTAAACAGAGTTGAAGCCGCAGAGTAGTGAGGTAGTAAACAGTGTCAAACCAAACCGAATGCTGCATGTCTATATAATAGGTCTAAGGCCGTTCATATCTTACCTATCAAAATGAAAATACAGAATGAGGATTGTCGACAGTTTAATACAAATATCTTGATAACGACATTCATTCACAGACTCACTACAGGCAAAAGCATGCAAGACGTACATTTAAATCCTCAAAATTAGAAATGAGGGGACATGTGTTAAATACGGCAAATGTCAAGAACAATAAAGTACGACACATTCACCCCGACATTAAAGTCCCGTCCGCCTACAACAGGGCGAACTCCCCAATCTGTGCCCAAGCAGAACCAATTTGAGGGGAGCTCAATAGAGGTCAGTGAGAACCGCTCCCAACACAAACACACACCCACAGAGACCCCCTCTCCTCTCCACCCCCCCCCCCCCCCCCCCCCCCCCCCCCCCCCACCAGCAGCCTGGGAGCGGGGCGCTTATGGTGGCGGTGTCACGCTGCATGTCATCAACCTGGTTAAACTGCACTGGCAGCGGGGAAGCAGCAGGGGTCACATGAGTCTCAGTGTGGACGGCAACACTCTGCGCTGGCAGACCGCTGGGTGACCGCAGTGTGTGTGTGGGGACTGCTGGGTGAGGACCACAGTGTGCGTGGGGAATGCAGTGGTTGAGGACTAAAGTGTGTGGGGACCACAGTGTGTGAGGACTACTTTGTGAGGACTACACTGTGTGGGGACCACAGTGTGTGAGGACTAGAGTCTGAGAGGACTACAGTGTGTGTGGGGAATGTAGGTGTGTGAGGACTGCTTTGTGAGGACCGCAGTGTGTGTGTGTGGACTTAAGAGTGTGTGAGGACCACGGCGTGTGTGAGGACCACAGTGTGTGTGGGGAATGCAGAGTGAGGACTGCTTTGTGAGGACCACAGTGTGTGTGGGGACCACGGTGTGTGTGAGGACCACAGTGTGTGTGAGGACCGCAGTGTGTGTCTGAGGACCACAGTGTGTGTGGGGACCGCGGTGTGTGTGGGGACCGCGGTGTGTGTGGGGACCGCGGTGTGTGTGGGGGCCGCGGTGTGTGTGAGGACCATGGTGTGTGTGAGGACCACAGTGTGTGTGAGGACCGCAGTGTGTGTGGGTACCGCAGTGTGTGTGGGGACCGCAGTGTGTGTGGGGACCATGGTGTGTGTAGGGACCGCAGTGTGTGCGGGGACCATGGTGTGTGTGGGGACCGCAGTGTGTGCGGGGACCATGGTGTGTGTGGGGACCATGGTGTGTGTGGGGACCATGGTGTGTGCGGGGACCATGGTGTGTGCGGGGACCATGGTTTGTGTGGGGACCATGGTGTGTGCGGGGACCATGGTGTGTGCGGGGACCATGGTGTGTGTGGGGACCATGGTGTGTGTGGGGACCATGGTGTGTGATGCCAGTGAAGACCGCAATCTTACTGAGAACCGCAATTTCAGGGACGACTGGAATGTGGGGACCGTAATTCAGGGACTGCAATGTTAGTGAGGACGCAATATTAGTGAGGACTACAACGTAAGAGAGGGCCGCAATGTGAGGACTATAACATAAGTGAGGACCCCAATGTAAGAGAGGCCACAATGTGAGGACCCCAACAGTAATGACTCAGTAACACACTGAAGATGAAGACAGAGGAGGCCGTTAGCAAAGAACACGTCACAGGGTAATCAGCTACACGTTCACAATGGATAAGCAGGGGCCCCCCGGGGTGACCTTACAATGGGCTGGACGGCTGCGGTTGTTAGGACTCCTCTGATCAATGGATCAATGCCGGCTCCGCGGTGCCCGTCCATAATCGGGTGATTCCAGACAACACGTTTATTACACTTATTTCGAGTGCGATTACATAAAGTGTCCTATTGTAAAAGCGGTACGTCATCCTGACTGAGAACACGTCGGTGTGGGGGGATGGATCTCTCCTGCTCTGCACGGCGAGCCCCCCCCCGCCAGCCCCCCCGGGCGACAGCAGGGGAGTTAACCAAGCTAATTAGGAGCGGCTGACATGTTAAAGTGAGCCGCGGCGCGGCAGCGGGCTCCATCACATATGTTTCCTTTGTGGCGGGTGAAGTGGCTCCTTTGTTTGTGAATTGATGGCGTTTCGCTCTGCCGTCCCTTTGGGTGGAGGCACTGACCTGCGGAGGCCCTGACAGCCAGAGGAGCCTCTCCCCCTCTCTCTCTCCCTCCCTCTCCCTCCCTCTCCCTCCTCCTCCTCCTCCTCCTCCTCCTCCTCCTCTTCCAATGGCTGCGGCTCCAGCTGTCCTCCTCCTCTCCCAAACCGCCGTTTCTCCCCCCCGTCTCGGTGGCGGCCGCACGGCGAGATGGGGGAGATGGGGGAGAGGGGAGAGAGGGGGGAGATGGGGGAGATGGGGGAGAGAGGGGGAGAGGGGGGAGATGGGGGAGATGGGGGAGATGGGGGAGATGGGGGAGAGAGGGGGAGAGGGGAGAGAGGGGAGAGAGGGGGAGAGAGGGGGAGAGGGGGAGAGGGGAGAGAGGGGGAGAGGGGAGAGAGGGGGAGAGAGGGGGAGAGGGGGGAGAGGGGGGAGAGGGGAGAGATGGGGAGAGGGGGGAGATGGGAGTGAGGGGGGAGAGGGGGAGAGAGGGAGGGGAGGGGAGAGAGGGGGGAGAGGGGAGAGATCGGAGAGATGGGAGCGATGGGAGCGATGGGAGAGACAGGGGAGACGGGGGAGACGGGGGAGACGGGCGCCACCTGTACAGAAGCAGCACCCCCGCCCAGCGCCCCGGACGGAGCAGTCTGCCCACCTGCTACTGTGCTCCGCGGGCCCTGCAGCTTAAACGCTCATTTTGTGCCTCTCAGCACGGGACTTATTGATATAAATAGCTGTGCACAAAGTGCACACTCTGTTTTCTCTTGGTCTGATGCAGTAGGTGTGTGTGTGTGTGTGTGTGATTATATCCAATGGCAGCCTCCTTCAGGTGGCGATGAAATATGGGCCGCCTGGACACAGGCTAAATGACAATCGCTGCTGGATTCACGGGGAATGATTAGGGCGGGATTGACGTGAAGCGAATCCGACAGCGTGATTCGGGGCGCCCGTCTTAAACAAGGATCCAATATCTAATTTGGAGACGGCGCACAGATATTACAGATATTGCAATATATTTAATGATGACCTTACCATTTGTCATCATACAGTATGCCCTTCCTCGCCTGCAGTACACGAGCTGTGCCCTTGGATCACACACTTGTTTATAATGACAAACAGCAGCCAGACCACCGCCAGCCGAGCTATGATTAAAGGCGAGCGTTTAGTTCACAACGCGGGGAATAGGGGCGCATTTACAGCTACATGACTAGATATATGTTTTGCCTCTGGATCGCATTATTCAATCCAACCTTAACTCATACATAAACATTAAACCAGGCCTGAGAGAAAGGGAAGGGGGCAGCGACGATGTGAATGAACGGCCGATGCAGGTTGTCTGTTAGGGATCCCACTTCGGCGAAGTCTATAAACAAAGTTCGGACAACAAAGTCCATCTCTCTCACTCACCCGCCCGGGTCCTGTCCTAGCGGGGGAAACAGATGAATCCTCTCCCCTCCCGCTTAAGATGACAAGACAATTTGTGGTGAAGTTGAGTGTAAATAAATACATTGAGGAGGGGATCATACATTAAGGGGTCCTGGCAAGGGGAGTGGGGGGGGTGGCGTCCATTACGGCCATGTACTTTGTTTCCATGCGGGGGCGATGGAAGACATTGGCTAGGAGACGATGTCCCTATCTCTCACTCTCTCACTCTCTCTCACACTCCCGAGGTGGGAGTGGAGTCCTCTCTCTTTCAGGGAAGGAAATAAGGACACCCTCCTGCCATTAACTTTCATCACAGAACTCATCCCAAGCACCAGCCACTTTATACGGCCCGCTCATAAAAGAAAACACAAGAGATGTACTGCGCAGCCTTCGGGCGCTAAAGGAATAGCCTTACTTCTGTCTCCATTAGACGCAATAAAAACCACCGCAACGAGCCTGTAGCATCTGCTACACGCCGCCGTTGCGGTTTTAGACAGCATAAAACACCGCCGCGCGCCACGCCACCTAGCTGAAGTTCATATTTAAAAAACAAACAACAAGGAAAAAACAAGCACTGATGATAGAGACTTAATATCGCCGATGATTAATGCGCGTTAAACGTGCAAGCTGTTACCCATTCCGGGTGGTGGGTTTACAGGGGGAAACGTTAGGCTGCGTCGCGGGCCCGCATTGATTCCTTCTGTAATTGATCTGATGGTTCCCTGTGATAATTGACAATTATCCCTGATTACCAGACAGGGGCTTAAAATCAGTCCAAGAAAATGACCTGCATTATGGGGATGTTGTACGACGGCAGAACAAAGATAAATCAATGGTGCTCACTGAGGAGCACAGCTGAGGAGGAACAGAACGGGAAACCACACACACACACACACACACACACACACACACACACACACACACACACACACACACACACACACACACACACACACACACAAAGGAGCACGGTGGGGCAGCCCCGTGCTGGGATCACGTCCCTGACCAGCGGGTCTCACAACGTCCCTAGTGAACAGCAGTAAGGGGATGGAACCCAGCATGGCTCACAGGGCTGGTACAGGGTCTCCATCACACGATCCACACACTCAAAGTGGGGATTGCTTCCACCGTGAGGCACGGGGTGACATGTGAGCATGGCGAATAAATAAACAAAAGCATGCAGATCATACATCACTACGTACGTGAGTGTAGTGCGTGAGTGTGTGTGTGTGTGTGCGTGTGTGTGTGTGTGTGAATCTGTGTGTTTGTGTGTGTAGTGTAGCGTGTTGTGATGTGGTGGGGGGGGGGGGGGTTATTTGTGAGTGTGTGCATATGCACGTATGAGTACGCAGAGGTTTTATATGTGGGGCTATTACACTGCGGGCTGACATGTATACGTGTGTAAGTTAGTGTAGGGCCGGGCGGCGCGGGGATTGAAACCACTTGATTTAACAGACACACGCAACTCATCGCGGCTTAATAAACAGTGGGACCCTGGGGGACCGGGGATAACCAGTTCTATTAAGTGGGAAACGTGTCAGCCCATATAAGAGCAGGCTGACCCCGGGAGAGGTCGGCGGGGACATGCATGTTTACTCCGGGACACAACCGCCGGCTGGGGGCGCTTGTTTTATAGGATGCCTCCAATCGGAATGGGGGCTGCTCGTCCGATGGCGCGACCGCAGGCCTTTTGTTGGAACAAGGACACGCTGGTGTGAGCAGCGTCGCGGCGTGCTACGCGCTACGACCGGCACACAGACCGTGGCTTCGTACGACTGAGGAAGAGGAGGAGGAGAGGGAGGCAGGGCCCCCTAACATCTAACGGAGCTGCTGGGTTGTTTCTATTCTAGATGGACGTATGGTGAGGGGGAAATGTAAATATAGAGAGAGAGGGAGGGCGAGAGAGAGTGAGAGAGAAACATATGTAAAGACAGACAGACAGACAGACAGACAGACAGGCAGACAGGCAGACAGACAGACATGTATGCAGCTAAATATAACCTCATATCGATATCATATCAACCAGAGCATTATAAAAAGGAAAGAGGGAAGTGAAAGATGCATACATATATATATATATATATATATATATAGACAGACAGACAGACAGACAGACAGACAGACAGACAGAAAGCTTGATAGATATGTATGCAGATAGATAGATAGCTCATATCAGCAACAGAATTATGAAAAGAAAGAGGGAAAGACACAGCATGTGACGCAAATGCTGAGCCACAATATATTCAGTGGGACAATCCTGGTCATATTAACAAAATGATTAACAAAACCACACACACACACTCTCTCTCTCTCTCTCTCTCTCTCTCTCTCTCTCTCTTACAGTAGAGCAGTGAGGCCTGTCACTCAGGAACAGGCGGGGGCGGGGTTGAGTGCCCTGCTTCCATCCTTCTCTAAACAACCCCCCCCCCCCCCCCCCCCCCCCCCCTACTCTTCATTTAATCAGCACATCAAAACATGGAGGGGAAGAAATTTCCATGCTTGCTGAGTATATTAGGGATGCAGTCACAGCATTAACTAGCATTGATGAACTGTTTGCTTATGCAGTAATAATTAACTTCCATTACATTACTTTGTGTGATTACTTTCTTAATTGCCTGAATTATGCATCAATTTAATATCTAATAACCAGTCTCAGACATTAGACACTGTTCAGCCACACATTGCGCGTGTAGTTTCCCTGAGCTTTAATTAAACACACCAGAATAATTGAAACGATGTAGGATAGATGTCTTGCAGTGATTTCCTGGTTGCTTAAATATGCTATTTATTATCAAGGAGAGTAAAAAAATCACTTTCTCCTCAGGAAGGCAAACCACAAGATGCCAATTATAGCGAGCAAGTTGCTGTGCACCCGATCTCTCTCTCAGAATCCAGACTAATAAATTTGTTGAGAGGGACTCATTGTTATATTATGCAAATTCATCAATAGCTCATTTTTTAAGTTTCAGATTTCCAGTAGAGTGAAAAAATGTTCCCTAAAGAATATTTAAATTTACAAAGCAGTTTTGGTTCTTAGTTTGTTCTGGTATTGTCTTATAATAAGGAGCTAGAGGGTTGAAGAAATATAAAGTTAAATATTTTTATTAGTCATACTTTTTTGTACCAAGTACTTATTTATAAAATTGTAAAGTAACAAAGTTTATATACTTTTTTTATATGCTTAATACTTTACTGCAATTGATTTAACATTATATATTTATACAATTAACCTTCCATGAAGTAAATGCCTGCACAATAATAATATAAATACCGTGGGATACCATAGGATTATAAAGATAATAAAGTTTCATATTAATATTATCTGTCAATAAATTGACAAAAGGGAGTGTACGCCCACACTAAATAAAATAGTCAGACACTGTGAATACAACACAATCAACAGAGAGCTGCTATAAATCAATGTACATCTTTCTCAATTATACCCCTTTGTTATTGTTGATTTAAAAATCTTGACCCTTATATTGAGCAGCAATTGAAAACCAAGTCCCCTGGGGAGAACATTGACATTTATTTATGTGTCCTCTTCTATCATTTTGCACATACTTAAACAGTAATATATTTCCATTAAAAAAGATATGCCCTTTAATCTCAAATGTGATGTGGCAGCCATGCACTTCATCCTACAAACACAAAACCTAGTGTTCACATCCAAAAAAAAACACAACCAATAATACAAAAGGACAACACACAAAAGAACAGCACAACCAAAAATACAAAACGGACAGCACACAAAAAAACACAGTGTGTATGAAAACACTCTCGGATTCAACACAAACACTCAATAAAAACACATTCGGGCTTACAGCCAAAACGGATCTGGAAAAACTTCATGCAAAACCTTGAGAGGTGGCGTAAGGCCCCGGCCGCATCGTTAGTCAGATCTCCTCAAAGGATCTCATGGACTGGTGGAGGCGCTGAGCTGCTGGCAAGGCAAGGTTAGACAGAAAACGAGGGAGCCACTCGGATGCTTCACAGACCTCATGATGGCTTTCGTCTGTCATTATTTACGTCTGACTAGTTGCATCATGTCAGCGAGCTGCTGCAGAGACACTTTTTAATGCGAGTTCCCCCCCCCCCACCCTCCCCCTCCTGGTACTCCATTCGCTTCTCCAAAATAAAAGCATGCTGCTGTACCCTTATTTCCTTGCTTGGCTACCTCTAGGTGAAGCTTGCCCACCCCATCACCCTGAATCACAGACAGATCCTGTCTCACATCATACACACCGAGTTCCGAGTTGACACGGAAACGAGGCTGGAAAAAAAAATACTAAAACGCAACCCGGCATCTCATTTGGCTTGTAAGGAAATATCAGCATGTGGTTAAATGCTGTCCATGAACATTAATACGCAATGTATTCATATTCCAAATGTGAGCGTTTCAACGTGAATTATACGGTAGATATAGAGACACCATGGGCGATGGGAGACTCTCATGTAATTATACATCTTTAAAAAAAGAAAACCTTGCTAAAGGCTTCATCTCACGACGTACGGTTTTATTCCACAACAGCTCCCCTCGAAGCTCCGTAAGACGGTCATTTATCACCGCGCTGCCCATGAATCAAGGTACATTGTAAAATCGATCATCGATCCCGCTCATTCCCTTGTTTTTTTCCATCTCGGCCAAATAATGATCATTAAACTGACCGGCCGAATGTCCAAAAAATGGATTTGTAATCCGGCCGGAGCGGTGAGAGGAGTGTCCTGGAGCAGAGAGGCCACGGCGGCGGTCAGGAGCTGACCGTTAACTAGCGCTCGGTAAACCCCTTTCTGTTGGGCTTTGGCTGCAGAATCTCAAGTGGAACAAACCGGGGCTCTGGAAGAGGCGGCGCTCAGAGGTCCAAATCCTGTTGGCACGAGTCCATTCCTCTGCTTTGTACACGTGCTGGCGGGCTAGATGAGCATGTCTTAATGGGCCTTTAGCCCCATCATGACCCAATGAGCACCGGCTGTGGAGTGGACCTGTCTGCTGCTGTGTGTGTGTGTGTCTCTCTGGGTGTGTGTGTGTGTGTGTGTGTGTGTGTGTGTGTGTGTGTGTGTGTGTGTGTGTGTGTGTGTGTGTGTGTGTCTCTCTGGGTGTGTGTGTGTGTGTGCGTGTGTGTCTCTCTGGTTATGTGTGTGTCTCTGTGGTTACGTGTGTGTCTCTCTGGGCGTGTGTGTGTGTTCCCAGCAGGGAGACGGTGCCTTATGAAGGTCACCACTGCGGTAGTCTGGGACTCCCTAAGTGAACCCAGGAGAGGCTAACAAGCCATGTTCTCTTTGTACGCCGTAGCCTTCCCCTGATCAAGCTAAGAGCAGCGCTAGCTAACACATCCCGCTCTGCTGCCAAAACCCCGGCGCCTAACTCCGAGCGGTGCATATCCACGCGAAATGGGTGATTCATAATGAATTGGCTGTTCACAATTACCGACCGGAATTATTCCAGCAGCACACCATAATACATAACTGTCAAAATACAAATTCACTCTTGGAAAAAAATACCGAACCGGAATTGCAGCGTTTTCGCGAAGCAATCCTTGTATAGGCTACATACAATGAATAAAACAGAATACAATCTGCCTCTGGGGAATGCGAGGTTCAACCGGAGTGTGTGACAGTGCTGGCCCTACGTTATGGACGCCTAATGGACAATGTAGCATTAATTCAGCTTCAGACCAACCGGCAGGACAGCGGAATCATAAATGAGTAGGGGACCCAAGGTGTATGAATTATGCATATTACATTACCATAAGTCTACGATACAATGTGCCACGAAACAATGCAGGAAAAATTGGGGGCCGCCAGTGCGATATTGGACAATTTCCGACACGGCCCCGCACCCAACTTAGATGTGAAATTGTGTTTAGCTTCCTCAATAACAGCGGGGGCCACGTGAGGCTTGCGTGCGTTCACACTCGCGCGAACACACCGCAATGTAAACAAGCAGCCAGGTATAATTGAATAGAGGAGGTCTCTCGGCTGCTCTGCCCGAGGACCTATCATCGAGTTGGATGGGGATTTGGTTGAATGGCAGAACAGAATTACCTTATTCCATTGATTTTCCTTTACAACTCAAAGGCGGAGAAATCAAACGGAGCAATTTACTTTGGCGGGCTCCGACGAGGTGTTCAAGCAGGGGCTGCGGAACATGTCAGAAACTATTATCTGCAATCATGTAGCTCTTATTAATCTGGGAGAATGGGTAAATGAGAGAGCACAAAGGGCCCATTGAGCTGCTGCACATGTTCAGTTTGTGTTAGGCCGCAAACAGCCCGAGACGCGTCCGGCCGCCGCCGCTAAATGATGAAAGATTCAAGCCGAACTTTTCCTCTGCGTTTTTACTTTCGCTCAGACCCACTCTCTTCTGAGGATTGCCGTGCGTAGCTGGGCCAGCTATGTGTGATTAAACCGTTTGCGCATGAAACAACCTAACTACTCTATACTGGGGCATTAAAAAAAAGCATGCTTGGAGTCTGACTTGTATTAAAAAAAACAAACTTTTATTAAGATTGTGTCTCATTTCAAGTAACTTGGAGAGGGGGGGGGGGGGGGGGGGGGGGGAATAAAAGAAGGGAGGTAAAAAGGATTGCCAGAGGCTCAGTCTCACATGGCGGTGTATAGAACAGCATGGGGTATCGGTAACTACCTCTGTCCAAGCTTTGTAATCATTACCTAGTTATATTACGGCCTCTGTGGCTTTTTAAACACCATCCTCCAACCTCACACAAGCACATGCACACAGAAACACAGACGCACACACAGACACACAAAACACAGGCATACACACACACACACACACGCAAATACACACACACACTCCCCATCCCCTTGAAAACAGCGAGTTATGGCCGATCTTTTATTAAAACTTTCTAAGCATCGACCCTCACCAGAGGGGGCAGGGTGGGGCTGGGAGCGGGTAGAAGTGTGTGTGTGTGTGGGGGGGGGGGGACAAATTAGTGTTGACAGTAGACACTTAAAGCGGGAAAATCACAGGACCACTGGGAGCCAGGGGCCACATGGGACCGCTCGGCTGTGTAAAGAACCCCTCCAGATTTCACTTGAGATGCGGGCGCCTTTTAACAGGGCAGGGGGACTGGGGGGGGGGGGGGGGATGTCAACAGCAGACCCCATTGAATGAACCAATAAAGCCACTAAGAGGACGGGATTAACCAGCTGATATCGGGGAGGGCGGCGGCGTTCCGGGAGGAGGGCTGTGTCCCTTCTCCCTGGAACACCGGCCAGAACAAATTGGACGGAACCTTTCCTTTTGTTTTGTTTTTTCAGCGGGGGGGGCATGCTGATACACCCATGGGTGAAATTGGTTTTCCTCCAGGCTCCCTTTTTTTTTTCTTTTTTTTTCGTGTTTGCGAGTATATTAAAAAGAAAAGTTGTACAGGGTAACATGATTAAATTAGTTCCCCCCGACTAAACGGCGGCCTCGTAAGGCGTGCCCGTGTCACGTCGGCGCCGTGACTCGCGGTGTTATTCCTTTTATGAGCCACTTAACAGACAAAGGGGGCCGGCCATAGAGGACACGTTGGAGCAGTGATCACTAGACATCAGCGGCTCTCAATTTCCTATTAATTCCTCAGCAGCTGTGATGGAGAGCCCTTAGCCCTATTAATGTGTCACTCGGTGACGTGCAATGCCGTGGCCTTCACACAACCCCGTAAAGAGGATCTTTAAATCACTATCCTATCATGCATCTGCGTGACACCGCCTCCCCCACCGGCCAAAACAAACAGCAACTAACGGAAGAAAAACTCGAAGCCTCGCTTATCCGCCCTCGTACCTTTTTGACCTTCACGCATGCGAGTACAAAATAAAAGGCGAGTTCAACTTAGTGACATCTGATACGTGGACAGAAATATCTCCAAGAGGTGGCGTGCTAAGGGCAAAGCCTTTGTAACAGGAGCCAGTCCAGTACATAGGCTGCAACTCCATCACGTTAAATATAGCAAGGGCTTTACCCCGAGAATCACCACAGCAACTCTGACAGTCTGCAAAACTGCGAGGATACAAACGCATGCTTGAGCAGGAACAAGCCGAACCGATATAATCACCTTTCCTCGAGACGGCCTAGACCCCAGTGAATATGTTTACTGTCAATAAGGCAAAGCTTATCACTGAGGAGAGAAAAGTACATCGGACTCAATACTGTTGCTTGCGGAAGTAATATTTAGTTTTGTGTGTTTGTCCACATGGAATCCTTGTGAGATGGAATGATGTTTTTTTTTACTCATGAATAAATGGAAGAAGAAAAAAAAACCATACATGGCTGGTTATAATATCAAGGACAGCGAAGTTTCTGTCACGCAGCGAGCATATGTAAACACACGGGCCTGCGCATGACGGGAATGAGGAATTAGCTCTCGCTTTCCTAAAGTCTGCTAAAAAGAAAATCACACTGAATTTATGAGCTTTGACGACGCATTTTACAGCTCAAGATTTAACCTTGGGCCAATCGTCTACAATTGTTCACAGAATTATATAAGCCTTTTTTTTTTTAAGTGATGGAAGACTAGGCTGCGGCAGACTTTTTCCATGCACTCCCCACAACATTACAGAGATGATGGACACATTTCTTACACTCCACGGAGCGCTCCGCTATCCCAAAAACCTGGAAAACCAGGCGGTTAGGAAATTAGCTGCAAATGCTGAAAAATATCAGGTGTGCTAATGCCTGACACTAAGGAACGAAACCTGTCTACTGCAGTTGAATTCCTCTACCTTAAGGGGCCGGGAGTAACAGGCATGCGATGCGAGAAAAGAAAAAAGAAACAATTTGTGTTTTTGGACATCTATCCCTTTCTGCAGCGGTTAGTCTCTCCGTTTCTGTATGTCAAGCCAGGCATCGCAAGATGAATTTAGTCATTTGCAACCGGCACCTAATTTATTTCAGAGAAAGTGAGGGTAAAGCATTGAGGGATTTCCCTTTAATCAGATCTCTTAGGAGTCTGCGTAGTGGACCAATACCCCAATGAGTTCTCTTTAAAATGCCAAGAAAATGAGATTGGCTGCCGCCGCCTCGCTTTTGCCCTCAATCAGGGGGAATTGGCGAGGATTTCGTTAAATCGAACAGCCTTCTAAACCTCTGAAAGTTCATTTCTCTTCATCTATTAACACTGAATAAACCCCTGCTATCATTTATGCATTTGTTCATTTAGAAACCCTTAAGCTCGTGAGCCGGAGATCCGGGAGCAAATTTGGATCACGGATGACCAATCACAGCGCTGCGTTCCTCCGAGCTGCCTCCCCACAAACAGATACTTCACGGCATTGTAAATCACCGACCTCAAAGAGAATTATTTAGCCTCAAGCAAGGATCGCTTGTTTATCAGATGGAGTTTGAGTCTCGGGGTTAAAACCTTTCCACCGTAAATCTGGCTTCGCTTTATGTGCTGAATGGCGCCGGGCTGGCGATGAAGGCCGAGAGGTAAAAACACACCTTTCATGTCGCACACAAACCTCCCCATGATCCCCTGACAAAGCCGCTTCTAATGCAGATGGTTTATGGGGCATCCAAACACACTGTAATTGGCCCTAATGCACTCACAATGACTCTGTTAGCCTAACTGTGGGTTGGATAGAGGCGTGTTAAACAACCCTTGGTGACGATGCCACGTTTAGCGTGGCACATTCAACGGATCCTTCCCAGGCCCGCCGTCTTGAGTTGATTAAATCCTTCCTTAATGCGTGGTTAAACGGTACGAGCTCCACCGCCGCCGCCGTACCTTCAAACACACACAACCGTTAGCCGCCTGCTAAAGATATGCACACGAGGACAACAACAACGGTGGGGCTCTTAACCGTTCCAGCTGTTGCTGTTATTGTCTTTTCTACCCGCACGACGGAGAACAGTGGCTCCGATGTGACAATGCTTAAGCCCATGATAGATGAAACGAGCAGTGTCAACATCCTGATAACTCAATAAGCACCTGGGCCCCTCCTAACATGTCACACCTGCATTCCCGCGCCCGTCCACAGGCCTAACTCGCCGGTGGAGGGTGGAGGGGAGGCAGGGGAGGTGGGAGGAGGTGGTGGTGGTGGTGGTGGTGGCGGAGCTCACACTACACCTGCCTGGTGCGTTTCAGCGGCATACCAGCTGGGGGAGAAACATCATGCATGCTTAATTAGGAGCACTGGGAACCTGGGGAGCAAGATGGAGATTTAAAATCCATGTCATCCGCGCGGTAACGTCTAGCAGCGCCCGCGCACGTTAATAGATTGCGTGCCGCTGGAAAATACAACGCATAGACAATAAAAGTAGTATGTTGCCGGCGTGCCGTTTGATGTAGTGAACCTGCTTTCTGTGAATATATAACTGGAGAGACACATGTGTTGGAAGGACAGCCAATGGGAACACTACAGTGCTGGTTGTACGGAGCATTAGCCGAAAGCTAATGTTGAGATTCAGCGGCTTTCTTTCAAAATAAAATATGATTGAATAACGTCTTAGGAAAGGACACTTTGTTGGCTTTGCGACCCCAGAACACAGTCCAATAATCAGAGGTTGTTTTTAAACATGCTTAACTCCCTTTCCTTTATTCCTGCTCTAAATAAACATTCGGTTAATGAATTAAACCCCACAGCTTTCCTATTTCATTACGCTCTCTTATCCACACTGCACGTTGTAATGCACTCTTTATTGAATGAGCATATTTAATAAGAAACCCCCTTGGTAGCCATTGGCGCCAAGGGGACTGCTGGCATCAATTCTATCGTACACATCCTGTCCAATCAATTCACTCGTCTTCTCACGAACCATTAGCAAGTTTAATAAATAAGGCTTTGTTTGAAAAAAATAATATTATGCCGATTCGCAAAACCCAGAGGTGTTTAATAAATTGCACAGAGAAGTGTTCATTGACACAGACAATCCCCCAACAGGCCATTCGATAGCAGACATACACCCTCCTCCACAGGAATGTACTCTGCTGCATTACGAAACAAGCCGTTTAAATGCAAACCTTCCTGTTGCACTGCAATAGCTTCCGTTAGGAATGTAACATAACATAAAACGTGAGTGGTCATCCACTGAAATCAGCCTATTATCAATGGCAGGTCCCTGACAACATCAACAAGTCAAAGCTGGCCATCTGTACTCCCTGGGTTAATTCCATTGGTCGGCTGGCTGTACGGTCTAGAGACACTCGTGTCTAAATGAGTCCCTTCATTTGGACAATGTTCAATTATTTTTTCGTTGAGGCAATCTCCCAGCTAGCATGTCGCCCCTGCAGTGAGGGGGTTGTATAAACCGGGGACGCTATAGATCATGGCCCCATGGCCTCCTCCTCACGCTCATCCTCGCCCGGAGTCAGGGCTGAGGATCCGAGCCTGAACTCTGCTCGGAGAAGGAGGGGAGAGGCACTCCTGTAATTAGGCTATTCATGAAAAGATGAAATTGAGTGCAAACCAAATCTGTAGCTCGGGGCTAAATCAACACGGCGTAACCCCTGTGAGTCTTCTCGGCACCGCGGCGTGCATACTGAAACCTCCCCGACGAAAAATATTTATTTTTCCTATCTGGTTTTATTTTGCATCAGTCAAAGATTGAGGGAATGAAGTGCATCGATTGCGCGTGATTATTTACTAGACTGGTATAAGCCCTCTCCTTATTATGCAGATTAGTGAGGCTCCTCGCTCCGGCATATTCTACAGATGCAAGGGAGCAGCTGGTATTACAGATGGTGGCTGCACGGATCCATCATCGCGCCTCCATTGTCTACACTCCGATTGTTCGGGGGACAACAGCGCCGCATCAAAGGGGAACCCGACTGCACCGAGTTAAGAACGACTAACGAAAAGCGGCGAGTAAATTGATACACCGGAGGCCCGACGGAACCGGCTGGGTTGGGGGGGGGGAGCGTGAAGACGGTGCTGCTTCACACACGACCATGAAGTGGCCCAGTCATGTATACTGTCGCCAAATGGGTCGGATGCAGCCCGCGCCCAACATATGCTGTTGTTGTTGTTGTTTGGTGTTGCTGTTGTTTTGACTCGTCGTGGATGACTTTGTGTTGTTTTTGAAGCATAAATTCAAACGCATCATTCGTCTTAACGTGAGGTTTGATGAACATTTAGTTTTCCCTGCATTCCGTTCGTTACCTTCCTTCTTATTGAGGATTTATTCTCGTTATTAATTACAATATTAAGGAGAAGGAGGAGAACACCTTTCCATTGCAAATTGAATAGCTAATTATTGAAATCTTGTTCAACCACAAATCACGCCACAAAGTTTACCTTCTTCTCTACCAGCTCACAATAGTAGATCATAGAACAGGGAACACGGGGACATGCAGACAGTGTTGATTTCGCCCTCCACAGGAAGCTCTGGTTTTCCCCTCGCCAAACGCACTTCCTTCGGAGTGCAGCTGAAGTAAGGACACTGGTAAGTCTAGCGGCTTTGATGGAACATGGCAGTCCTCCAGCAGAAGGCAACTGCTAGGATCATGGATAAGGTCACCTCGTTGGGAGCATGTGACAGCGACCTTACAACTGATGCTATCACAGTTAGCATGGGTAGCACGACTGCTACGATCAACGACAAGGACAGCTGTACCAATCCTATAAACGTTCTAACCCCCTTGTCGATCTTGGTGGGTATTTAAAGAAGACGAACTGAGTTATTATAATCTATTACAAACTGTAAAGATAGAAATATTAGCAATGGACAAGAGTCCAGAGATGCAGTATTCGTTATTAATAAACAACGCATCTTATTTTGTAGGCCGCTGAGACACCAACATATCTGACGGCTGATTAAAGTTAATGCATTCACAGACCTAATCATTAGAGTCAAACTTAATACAGTTATATCAAAAATAATGTTATTATACAAAAGGTTTTATCATGGCAATATGTTTCCACTTGCAGACAAAAATCTCTCCAGTAGATTTATGAAAACCAAGACGGACAACGCACACCCTGTTAAAGAACAGCTTATTAAACTCCTAGGAACATCTGTAACTGAATTTCGGTTTTCTTACCTGAATCTTTTACCTGGAGTAGCCTTGCTATCTGGTTAGCATTTAGGAAACTCTGCTATGAAAGTGGTTGGCGGCGTTTAATCTGTGGTGTGGAGAGATAATAAAGTAGTTAATTAGCCAAACTATCTCAATTCACAACATCTTCAGTTTATTAGCATAGGCTAACTTTCCGATGAAGGAAGGAAATTCCTGTCTATCAACCCTTTTGATATTTATGTATTTATTCAAAATCAACGTGTAATTTATGGCATAAATACAACTTGCTTAAAATCCACATCTTCTTCCAAAAAAATAAATATTACCGGGGGGAGGCGAAAAACACACACGCACACACACACACACACACACACACACACACACACACACACACACACAGGCAGTACGGTGAGCAGTACACATTAGCCACCGCATCCCTCTGACTTTCGGCAGCTTCACCCTGCCCATCTCTTCGAAATCATTCATTAACTTGTGTGCCCCCGTGTCCCCCCAGCCGGCTGTGTGTTTCTGCTGTCTCTGGTTAAGTGTCATGGGTGGGGCTGCCACTGTCACTGCACAAAGCTCTTCCCCGGCTCAGAGTCCCGGCTCGTCTGTTGTTAGGGGCCGCGGTCCACATGGGGCCCCGGCTGTGAGGAGAAGGGCCCGGTGGGAGGAGTCCCAGCAGTCACCGGGGCATTGTTAGCACCTCCCCAAATGGCCAGAGAAGAATGACTGATTATGCAACCCCAGCCGGAGTTACTAATAGGAATTCTATTTGAATTTCTAACATAACAGATGTTTGCTGGGCTCCTCGGTGGAGTGTGCATACACAGTTATGCTAATTCACCAGTGTTTCCCTTCAAGTTAGCCCGGCACCATTAGAGCACACAGCTAGCCGGGATCCTTCTGTCAAACTAATAATTGGCCATTATTGATATTAATTAACATTTCTGCTCCCCATCTCGTTCTGACCTGCTATCTGTTGGTAAATCCGGTTACTGAGTCCTATTAAGGCGGATCCAAGGCACACTGTGTGCTACTGTGTGTGTGTTTGTGTGTGTGTGTGTCCCGAGCCATTTATCAGAAAGAGAACACAAAGCCAATTAGCCAAGGGGGCAGTTGTCTTCATTCTCCACTGACTACTTTTTGATCACCAGTAGAAGAAAAAAAAGGCTAATAGGGCAGAAATGCAGGGCAGGGAAAATATAGGGCTTCTCTTTCTTCCTCTCTCTCTCCATCTCTCTCTCTCTCTGTTGCTGGCCAGTAAAAAAGAGAGCAGTATTAGCATTCTTGTGCGATGCGGCTTCCCTTCATTAGCTATTTTTCTCTGAGGTCCGCTGTGCCCCGGCCCCTCCTCTCTGTGTATATGAGCTGCACTAATTAGCTTAATATCAGGCCCTCGCTATCCAGCAAGACCCCTTTCTCGAAAAGGGATTCGTTTTCGTTTTTTCCCCTCCATACGTATCATACCATAACAACAGGTAAGAATTATTTTACACCTAACGAGGACAAATAACATCACCTTATTGGGTACTTATTGATGATATATCTGCCTTTTGTTTGTTGATGTCTTTTCGCTTTGCTCCCATTGTATAAAACACAGCAGGGACTGGCAGCTGAGAGAAAATACATCAGAAAGCCCATCAGCTCTGGCCGGATCTTCTGTGTAAAATCAATAGTGAGCCATAGAAGGCTGGAGTTTTGGTGGTTCTCCGTCGTCCTTTAAGCAGACTACAGCCTGCTCCGCGCTGAAGGGCCCAGGGGAAACGCAGTTAAGATAGCCGCTGTATGCTTGGATGGAGACAAATTAGGAATACCAAATTTGTGCTGTAGCCGTTAATGGTATAGCATTGTGTATCACAGGGTGCGAGTGGATACGAAAGTTGTCCTAAACCATAAATTATGCTGAAAAAAAACACAAATATTCTTCCGCAGGAGATTTAAATGAGCATTTATATTTATACATTCATAACAAAGATGAGGAATAGCTGGTAAATAAGCTCTTTCCGTGTTCCCTTCGGGCGAGAAGACAATTGTTCTCAAGTCTGCAAAACACACACACGCACACACACGCACACACACACACACAGTCACGATGCAATCCGATTGGCTGCATAGTAAGCCACCTAATAGATAAGTTACTGTAGTACGCCTGCTGTTGCAGTATGGACTTGAACACTTGCAGGGAGGAAATGACAGCAGGTTAAAGCAGTGGAATATAGATGCAAGAAAGTGGATGTCAACATTGAAAGAGCACTTACATTTACCATAGATTCTATCTTTCATACACAAATGCAAAAGAAACAGGCTTGGCTCACACCATTGCATTTTTAAGCTGCTTGTTTTAGAGTATTGGTGTTGGGGGGGGAAGAAGGTTGTGACAAACTTTGATCAGAGCTGATTTGTATCAGCATTGCCTTTCCCCCGGGTCCATATCTCAGTGTGTGGCTTACTGACTACGACACAGGCACCCGGCTCTCAGAGCATTATAGTATAGATATACACACACTGACGCTTCAAATGCATAGGCCCCCGCCCCCATGAATTACACCCACCAACCAATTACAAGTTTCATCGTCAATCATGGGAAATACTCATCCAGTCAAATGTATTTCTAATTAATAACTGATGAACATGATGGCCTCGTGGGCTGTAGAGCAGTTCATTGCAGTTGGCGGTGGAGCATGTGCCGTATGTGTATAGCAGACTTCCTGGGCAAGAGTTACAAGGCAACAGGCCCCTGAGACCCAAGGTTCTGATGCCCTACTGCTTTGTGTGTGAGGGCAGGTCTGTCACACGTTAAGGCGTCAAGACAGTGTGGTGTTGTTAAACGGCAGCAGACATTCCGGTCAGGAACACCGTTTCCCTCATTCTAATAACAAACTCACTTATGTCTGTCGTGTTTGGGGTTTAATTCTTCGACTGTATTCGTCTTGATTTTGTTGGGTGTCTGACATTGCGAGGTGTCTGTGTTATTGTTGTAATTATGCATTTCAGTCGGACAACGTTTTCTATTTATGTGGTTGAACCCTGGTCACTGTTCTGCCCTGGTTCGACGAGAGGTCAAAATATTCGCAGAACAAATGGACATTTTGTCTTTTTGTTGCCCTTGCAGATGGTGAATTAATATTGGAAAAAGGGTAATTCACTATTATTGTCCATAAAATATACGCCTATTGACATGTGTTTTGATGAAACAAGTTATATCAATATAAAATATTGATACAGACAATCCATAACATAAGGACTGGAAAACGTTTTTTATTGATAGATGACAGCGAAGTGAAAAACCCTTGAACATTTTTAATTGGGCCTTTGCAGTTACACAGGGTCATGTCTAGATGGTTCCAAATCAAAGTAGATCAGCGCATAGTTTCATCTCGACATTAAAATAAAACCGACAGATGATGAAGGAGGTAAGAAAGTATGATATACAACCACAGGGGACTGTCGTTCTGTGCTTTAGGAAATGTATCAGCAAGAACTGCCTTCATTTATCTGGTGTTACAATTCAGCACAAATTCCTGCACATTTGTCGCGGGGCCTTTTTGCATAAATTCATCTCATAAAATCTATCTGGCCCTAAACAGAGATGGATTGAGTCATGCATGGCTGTTTTAAGCCATCCGGAGTACAGGTAATAAATGTTCACGACGATAATGCTGAATTGCACCGTGGCCTTAATCTGTGCGACTGTCTCTTTAAGACTCTACGAGGCTAAAGGAACTGTTGCTATTCACTTTCACGCAATTAAGCATAAAGGTAGAAATTACGAAATAGAAATCAGATAAGTTCCCCCAATGACATTTTGGGACTTAAATTATGCCCAATTTGATGAACTCAACCATTCTGATGACAGGTAACTTATTGTCGAACGACAGATATAAGCTTACCTTAATGGCATACAGCCTACTCCCAGAAGTATGTTGAAGAAAGTCGCAGCATTTGCATTTTGCTGTGCTGAGGAGAGTCCGTCATTACAATTCATTTTGGCATATTGTCGGAGTTGTAAAACATCTGTTTAAGCAACATGAGGCACGTTGGCGTGGAGAGGAAATGGCGCACGTGCAGCGGTTTGTTTACATCCTCTGCACACAGATGTTGGATGTGGAGAAATACTGTAATTCATCATAAGGGCAGTCAGACAAACATTCCTATTTTAGTAGATAGTGTAGTGCCATAACATCCACAAACTAATTTCAATTAAAAAAAAACGTCCTTATATATATTTTTTTAGTAAAAAGGTGGCGTTAATACCCTGTACTATCACTATACTTAATACAGTATAGGTCTACTTTCCCTTTCTTATAATAATACTACCCCATAGTGTATTGAAATTGTATACATATTGATTATATCCATTTAATGATTGAAATCGGAAATGTGTGTTCTTATAACTGGGCACACACCACACACAACTACATGATATATCATGTAGTTGTGTGTGGTGTACCCTTATGAACTTAAAATCCTGTTTTGAAAGTACTCTATATTGCAATTTTGTACATTAACCATCTCTCTCTATTTCTTTTGCTTATGCTGTCCTTACACATGTGTCCATATCCCTTTGTATGTCTCTATTTGAGATTCTCTCTCCCACACAACAAACACACTCAGACACACACACACACACACACACGTGTGTGCACAAACACACACTCAGACACACAGCAGGAATAGCATTCGCCCTTCCATCTGCTAAAGCGGGCTGTTGTGATTGATTTGTGGATTTGCTACCTCTTTTCTTCTCTCCATTTAAGTGAAATAATGTATGGAAGCAATCTGGCGACAGACATTTTGGAAAATCTATTTGAAATCATTTCAGCTCAAGCCACGGCAGTTTGTCTTCTAAGGGAAGAGCAGCAAAGGATAATTGTCTGCAGTCTAGTAAAACACAGCATAACTGCCATCACACTTGAGTGAGCTTATAGCCAGCTAGTCCCATGGCCTCTACAAGATAGAGCAGTTAATGTTCCCTTTTATTTTAGAGGATGTGTCACTTGTATCCCAGATTTATGCCATGATACAGCGATTTTGTCCAAACAGATGGATAATGGTGTCACCAGCCAGAAGCCCTGTTTCTCCGTCGAGTGCCGCGCGTATTGTTTAGCGAGGCCCCCGTGCCGCTCGCTGTTTCGAACTCTTTATCTCCGTAATCTCGGCAGTATTAGATTTGATCATTTTTGTTTGAAGGAGGAAAATGTGTCTGTAATGGCTTCCTAATAGCAAACACAGGGGAAACAAATCCGGGCACCGTGTGCTGTAGTGTCTCCATAAGCACCGCTGATTTATAGAGGTCTTTATGACAGAAAGGAAAATGATGTGGCGCAGGTATAAATCAGGGGGAAGGAGCAGGAAATTGAACTTAGATATCATCTTGTCAGATGCTTAATGCTCTTCCTTCTGTCACATTCGATAGGACCAATTTAGAGAATCCTGCGGAGGTAAAAAGAAGACAATTAACAATGACAGTGAGGTAATGGATGAAGCCATAAAATGAACCTGCTGGCTGCAGGAGGCTTCCTATGATTTCCACATGAGGTGGAGGAGATGGTGGTGGAGGAGGAGGTGGAGGAAGAGGTGGTGGTGGTGGAGGAGGTGGTGTTGGAGGAGGAGGTGGTGGCGGAGGAGGTGGTGGTTGTGGTGGAGATGGGGGTGGAGGCGGAGAAGGTGGTGGTGGATGAGATGGGAGAGGTGGAGGAGATAGTGGTGGGGGTGGAGGAAAAGGTGGTGGAGGTAGGGGAAGAGATGTTGCTGGCGATGGTGGTGGTGCAGTCAGAGGTGGATGTGGTGGTTGTTGTTCTGTTGGAGCTGGCAGCAGCTCTAATGTGTGTTTAATCCTTCGGTTTCTTCTAGAGAGTTTTTCAACAACTTTCTTAAAACTCCATTGAACGACTCTTTTTAGTAGGACTTTGTGTGGAGGGCAGAACTTGAATTTATACACGCTATTATTCTGCATATGAAGGGGCTTATAAATTTAAGCGAACCCTGTTTGTCCGTTATCGACTCGCAGGACATTTTCTCAACACAACGCATTAAAAACGGGTCAATAAAGATATAGTCAAGGCGAAAAATAATCTATATCGAAGAGCATTTAATAGGCTCCTAAAGACAGCCCAACGCTGTTAGAGGTCAGTAGATCCAGTGCATTGCTGGAATAAATAATTGTCTGCATTGTTCGCATGCAGAGATAACTCACGGTCCGGGATGCATTCCGATAGCGAGCAGTCCCAGAATGCTCTCTGATCCCTGAATGTCACCGTCGTCTCCACCACATCTCCGTGCTTTATTAACAGCATCATGCAGCGAATGGGATGCATTTATGATTTGACAGATCGAATTTGAAACCACAACCCCCCCCCCCCACGCCTCTCAGCCAATGTAATGGCCGACTCTGGCATCTAATGATAACTCGAATTTTAAAAACTCGTTTCACACAAGCTGATGACCTTTTGTGGGAAATGTCTTTACGCCGCTCAACTTTGCAAGTGGCAATTCCAAGTCCAAGCCGGGGATCTAATGACCAGACATCTACCGTTTAGAACAGCGCCTCTGATTGCTCGTCAAGCCATGCTCTTGGATGCTCTAATTAGATTTTAATGCGTCCCTGAAAGGAAGGCCGCTCTCGTCGCGGCGTAATGATGCCGTTGTCAGCAGCCAATGGCGATCTGTAACATCTCAAGGCGGGCCGACCGCACCAGTGATATACCCGTCTTAACATCGCGCCGAATGGCTTTTGTCCGAGGCTTTTATTGCGATGTTTGCTCTCCTGTTTGCGGTCTACCTTGGGATTTACTGAAACGTAGTAAATCTTTAACCACCCCACCTCCTTCCCCCCGAAACACACAAACACACACACACACACACACACACACACACACACACACACCCCTTTATTTATTAACTTTCTGTGATAGGCTACTTTTTCTGTATTCAGTACAGTAGATCGGGGATAACGATGAAGGCCTCCCTCCCTCTGAGATGGAGAATGGCGAAGTGCTCACACTCGGGTGCAGCAAATGGAAAAGTGACAAGGCTGGTGCACTTGTCTATTTTACTTATCCTCTGCCTCTTGTTTCAGATTCGTCCTCCTCGCACCGCGGGCTCTGCTCCTCCGGGGTTCAGGAGGCCACCTTCCTTCATTTCTTCAGAAAATTGTTTCGCAGGATTTCAATCTTTGGCTGCTCGATATGACAAAACACAATATCAGGAACACTTATGTTTTTTATCAGCCATTCTTCGCCCGGGTATAAATAAAAGATCAGTATAAATTTGAGTCAAGTGGTCCCGAATGCGCGTCTGGTAAGAAGAGTATGAAAAGAAGCAGGGCCCTTTGGGGGCAGGGTCGTGGTATATTTCCAACGCCTGCACAGAATTACCACCGCACTGTAGGCTTGTGTGTCATTTGTCATCCTTGAAAATCAATTAGTGTTTCTGTGATAACGTGTCACATGTAATCCTTGGACGGTTCGGACAATTGGACACCGAATCCAGAGTCCATTTTTTCCATGACATAAAACGTATTGCTCTGATGTAGTGTTATTTCATGTGATGTTTAATAGCCTGTCGATAGCTCAGGTGCTCAACCAATCATTGTTATTCTGATCCGAGTTTCTTCAAGTGTAGCGTGACGTCATCCACATGTATGATCACGGCTGCACGATAAAGAATAAGACACCAGGTTAATAATATATGTTACATTAACTTATGGCAGCAGATGAGGCAACAATTGAGCTATGGTTTGTTGTTTTTTTTACCACAGAACAGTAGCTGAATCCGTCCGTTAACTCCACCTGTCTTCCATGATAAGTCTTCCTTAGATGAGATACGGTTTTGTGAACAAATAGAAGAAAAGAAAAGATTGAATGCCGTTATACTGATAAGTTCAGAACCCTGCACACAAATAATAATTCCACTGACAGTGCAGTAACATCTGTCAAAACACAAACAGGGGGAAAAAACCAAGGTACTTGACAAAATGATGGAATACAAGCACCAGAATCAGAAAGTATTACACCAAAATGAATCCTAAATAACAGCGCGCTCTTTAAGCTAGAACGAACACGCATGAAGCCCTCCCTGTGGTGTCACAGATAAATAAAAACACATCCAAGCATTGTCCTATTGATGTCTCATTGTTTTCCTGCGCGGCTCTTGTCAAGGGTCAAGCTGGGAGCCCGCGGTGGAACCAGGCGTTACTGTTGGTGTCACGTTGATGCATTACACGGCCCAGAAGGTCGGCTCTGTGTAAACATACATTATCAGAACCCATAGGCGATGTGCCACGCTGACCCCGGCTACAGATTTAGGCACATCTTCAGGGTGACGGGGGTCACATGACGGCCACGGCGCGACTGTCGCCGCAATGACTTTTCTGGGTGCAAATGAGGGAGGGTCAAGCAATCAAGAGCGGTCAGGCGCGAGCGACGCCGGCATTATCGTCGGCTGTCCGGAATGATCAACGAGCGAAAGTAAAATGATCACAAGCCACAATTGGCCCGCTAATGAAAACAGACCGTTTGAACATGTTTGTCTTAATGCTGCTCGACGACCGCGGACGTGGATGAACGCATCTTGGATCAGAGGCCTGGTCGACGTTTTGCGGCCACTGGCGTCCGATTGGCTGTCTGAAGGATGGACTCAACCGGGGAACATGTGTTTAGGCTGAGCTTAAAATGGAGGGTTCGTCGGCTTACAAGGAGGGGGGAATGTTAACAAACCCGATATTTTAACAGCAAACTACTTAAAAAAATAAATATATATTTTTTTTTTAAAATACAGATCAATTCAAATGAACTGTATGTTGTTGAGGACTTGTGCATGCTATTTTAACGAGAAGATTAGCATTTGATAATGTCAAAAACAAACAAATACACAGAAGACGGTTCATTGACGTTTATTTCCTTATTGTACATGTAAACAGCATTAAAATTACAGATATATCGACAGACAATATAAGAATATTATTTATTTGTACTTGAGAACACTGGACAAACTGGGTGTATGAAAACGATGACATAAGTAAGGGGTAACAGGTTACTCGTAAATACATAAGAAACCACTGAAACAAACTAATATGGCTGGTCGTTCCCCCTCCACATCAAACATCCAATTGAGAGTGCATCATGGCCTTGAAGCGCTAAGGCACTAGAGAGCTGCACACCGTCAGCATACATCTTATTTTTCCTCTTTCAGCAATAAATATCTCTTCTGTAAATCATCCTTAACGCCAAAGAGATGTGTAAACATGTTGAGCTCCAGTGCTACATTGTCCAATACCGCCGTGAGAGGCACAGTATTGAGTACTTATCTATCAATAAATAGCATTTCCTATCTATGTATAAAAATAGGTCATTCCAACAACAACAGAGAATGGCGCTTGCACCCGTGGTGGCCGTGCAAAACTCTACATTCAGTCGCGCATCCGGTTGATTGTGAAAAATAAAACGTAAACTTTATGATACGAGGAGAAAAACACCACAACACAACACAACTCGGATATTTCCTGTTTTCAGTCCACTCCTAGAGAAAACCGCAAATTGCTTCAGACAAATGCGTTAGATAATATCGCCTTGAATAATTCCATCCCAATCGCCTAAGCACTAACAAAGAAGAAAATGCAATTCCGAAAAGCAAAGGCGTAGAGCATCGAGTTGGGGCGGCTACTCCACCTCCATGGCCGACACGTTCTGCTCCTCATCTGACTTCTCTGAGGGGAGCCCCTCTTGCTCCTTCTCCTCCTCAGGCATTGCCTCCAGGTCGTCTGACCCCATGCTGATCTCCCCGACGGAGGCCTCCACCTCCTCCTCCCCCTCCACCTCCTCCGCCTTCACCTCGCCGGGGAACTCCAACTTGGTCTTCGCTGAGAACATGAAAACAGACCCCTGCCGTTAGATCATACGCTTAAGTATATTCTCTTAGGAGGGACTTCACTAAGCGGACAAATTAAGTTATTTACTTTAACAATTTTGACAGTAATTTAAACTCCAGACCTGAACTTGAAGTTTGCAACTTCAGTTAGGTTTTTCCAAAGGGTTGCATTTGAAGACGGCTTCCACGCTACGGTGTGCTAGCCCAGGCCAACGCCAAACAGAGGAGAGGCGCCACTTACCCACAACGCACCGACCGTCGTCCATGTTGGCCCCGGGGAGGGGGGACGGCGCCGCCTCGGACGCCATGTTGGGCTCGCCGCCGGTTGTCTCTGGAAGCCTCGGGGCCTGCGGTCTGGCCTTCCTCGCCGGGTTCAGGACGAAGCAGTAGGCACAGCGAAAGGCTGCGATGACACACACACACACACACACACACACGTCGTCGTCTTAGTCAGACCATCACCTGATTCACTCGAGTGTTAATATATTTGAATGCGAAAAAAAACGACAACAATAAAAAGATAAATGCCGGCGACGCATAAAAGCGTTTAGATCGATGTGCGGGGCTAGTTTGCATATTCAATCTTGTTCCGTTTTTGCTTACAGAGGTCGGTCGCGGCGGAGGCATTTAAAAGACATATGATATACTAGGCTGCCAAGACCTGGAGGGCAAACGCAGACACAGTGTTTGATGGAGACTGACAAACGGAACAGTGTTTCTCTAAATCTTACCAACATATTCAAATTCCTCCTTTAATGCCATGCCGTTATGGGACAGGCACTGCTGGCATATGAGCGCATATCTGGAGGAGATGGAAAAGCAATCTGCATTAAAACACACACGCCATTACCAGGCCGGCAGTTTATTGACACAAACTCTAAACGCGTACACCAGCATCAGTGTGTCACATATAATCGTGAGATATTTAACACTTTGTCCATCGTAATAAACAAACAAATATGGGCCAACTGGAAAAACAGATTAAAATAAGAGCATTTTTGTATATTTCGTCAAATTAACCCAGTTCAAAGGTCACACATTAGCCGACACCTCTGTCCATGTGACCATACGGAGGTCAGCATGTTCTGCTGGCAGACGGCTGAAACCGAACTGCCACCTGAGAGCGCGAGGCGCTCAGGAGGGCTCTTCCTACCTGTTTTGCGGTCCGTATCCAACAAGGTACTCGATGACCCTGTCCATGGTTCCCCGGTCCCGGGGGAGCACTGGTCTGGCCAGCGGTGGACCGGGGGGATGCATGCCTGTTCAAATACAACAGTGACGCCCATTAGCCACAGACGGCCTGGAGGCCTGACTACAGATCAGTGCCAAGCCCCGGCCGGGCAGGAAACACTCTGTGCGCCGGGCAGTTTTAACAGTTGGCTCGGAAAGTCATGCAAAAATGCTGCTGTTTTCCCTCCTTTCTCCGCCCCCCCCGCCACGCTTCATAATAATTTAAACCCAGATTTCACTTGCGAGGCACGGCTACATTCCCCTGCTGTGTTTGGTGAGTGGTAATTAATATAATCCAACATCAACAGCAATCATAGGAAGATGACTGGTCATTTCACCGAGACTTGGCAGAGTCGCGCTACCCTGCTGTTTATTAATTTACCAGCATATGGAAACTCTGTGGTGACTCTTTGTATCAAATTGCTTTCCACTTTCCATTTCACACAGAAGCCGCGGCGAGCGTCAAGTCATGTAAGCCATTTGTGAGCCGGGTCGAATGCCAAGGAATCATTTTAACCGGTATTAAGAGACATTTAGCGGGATTCCTCCCACCACTGCCAAGAGAACCGGTGCGGCCCGGCTAATTAATCACAGTTAACGTAATCTTAACTCAGGCACACCTCACAGTTGGCGTTCCGCGCAGGCAATTACCCAACGCCGCTTCCTGGTGGAGCCACACTCGCCCCCCAGCTCCTAGTTTCAACTTCTACAGCGTGTTCGTGGGCGAGAAATAATTCATATTGAATATGCAATACCCCGGGCGCTCCAGAGGAAACTTTGGTGGTGCGATAATTGCCTTTAAAAAAAAATGATTTTCCTCCACTGTTTGGAAGGGACTACAAATAATACCCCTCCCCCCCCCAAAAAAAGAAGCAAAACGACTCCGCGTTACTAGGTTTTATGTTGTGTTGCGTTATACATTTCAGTTCGGATTAAAACTTCATCTTGCAGTTGGTAACTTCGGACCGGCCGTGAGCTGGTGGTGCGGGGGGGAGCAGCGGAGAAAAAGAAGAGACTTGAACCATTTAATAAAATATTTAAAAACTACACTCCCACAATTACCCGCTACGGATCCGCCACACGGCTCCGGTGCTGACGAGGCGCTCGGTGGCGAGGGAGGCGGCGGGCGGAGAGGACTAAATCACACCTTAATGGAGCGCATTACGACCGGGCCCCCAGAGCGCAGGTAACTCACCCGCTCCCGGAACAGGTGTGCCCGGGGTCAGGGGCCTCCTCATCAGGCTCTGCTGAGCGGCTACCGCCGACAGGTTCCTCTCTGGGGGTCCGCCCGGAGCCCCGTGAAGGGACCGGCCGGCGTAGGCGGGCCCCGGGCCTAGTGGGGGCCGGGCCGCGGCGGCAGCGGTAGCGGCCGCCGGGCTCGCCCCCGACGCTGCGGTGGTGGTGATGGTGGGCGGGGCCACGTTGCGATGGCGGAGATCTAACAATGGAGAGAGAGAGGAGAGGGTGGAGAGAGAGGGGGTGGAGAGAGAGAGAGGGAGGGGAGAGGGAGGAGAGGGTGGAGAGAGAGGGGGTGGAGAGAGAGGGGGTGGAGAGAGAGGGAGGAGAGAGAGAGAGAGAGAGAGAGAGGGTGGTGAGAGAGGGAGAGAAAGTGGGAGGGTGGAGAGAGAGAGGGAGGGAGGGAGAGAGGTTGGCTGAGGAAGGACGGTCACGGAGAAACAAAGAATAAAGCGAAACACTGCGATACCTTCGGTGGTGTGATAGCCTGCTTATACACAATCGACAGACAAAATTGTTATATCATTAAGACCTATTTGATGTGGTTTAAACAGATGTATGCTGTAACATTGGTCTACGCCTTGTATGAACAGTGAAGTAATGTCTTGCCTCTAGGAGTCAAACCCTTTTAGGTCCTAACATGCACACACTAGTTTATCCACATATCGCCCTGGGCTCTCATGTGCCACGTAGTCGTTTGAGTGTTTGGCGAGCTATGTGTATTAGCTTCATCATGTCAGTCTGATGATTAATCATTCATCACTCGGGTAAGTGTCCGCGCATCAAGGGGTGTCATTATCCCCAGTCACAGACACACTTAAAGTTTCAGCTTTGCGTGTTTGCTGATGGTAGCCTGGTACCTTGTCCGGGTTTTGGAGTCATCTGCATGGAGTTGAAGGAGGAATTCAGCTCCTGAATATGAAGAAGGGGTTTGATATTAGGGAGGTTTACGCACGTAGGAATAACAATGAGGTGAGATGAAAATGAAAGGAGGAAAAAGTTGTTTTACTATTTTCTTGGAGTCTGGATCAAATCTCTCCAGAATAAGTTTAGCATTCTTGTAGGTCTCGGTCTCCATAACATCTTCCAGCTGAGGGAGGATAGGATAAACAAGAAATTCCGGTCAACACCATTCAAAGCCATGAAAACAAGTTTGCTTCCTTAACCCAAAACGAAACAGGAAATGGATCGCAGACATTTGAATGTGGTGTTAATGTAGAGCTGTCTAGGCTCTGGGTCCATTTAGAAAAGGAGGCATCATCATGTAGCAACCATTTCTGATTATTTGCCTACCTAATGTAGCACTGACTAATCAAGATAAAGGTTAGGTGTGTCGGATTTAGTGCCATCTAGAGGCAGGGTTACAGATTGTCCACCAACTGAATTACCCACTCAATCTTCATATTATAAATGAATTAAACATACTTGATTAAATATTATATTAATATTATTCCAAGTCTTTCGCGCAAGATGCCACTCAACTCTACATACTACACCTTTAACAAATGCATGAACTTACTATTTTCCTTTTTTGCACTTTCAGTTCCTCCAATTTTTCATCTGTGAAAATTAAACAAATGTTTCAGATTAAATGAATCCTCCAAAAATATATTAAAGAGTCAATTTCGAATGCATATCAACCAAACCCTCACCGTTTCGCTTTGTTCTCCACGCACAGAGAGCTATTAGCATTTTTCGGAGCAGCCACACTCTGCAACATGAAGTTTAGACGGTTCAAAATCCAAAAATATTTTTTGTGTTTTTCGTGAAATTGGATTGTAAGAATTCTGATATACGTACAATAACGGGAATACGACAAAGGGCAGGGCCAGTATCACCCGCCCTATGGTTTGCTCCGGAAGGTACCACAAATACACGACGACACATGTGATGAGGTAGAGCAGACATGAGTACATCAGCAGGCGTCCCACCCAGACCTTCAGCTGCTTATGGTACTGTTCACCATGTTCTTCCAATTTGTGAATACCCTGTGAAAAACAAGTTTTATTTGTCAGCAACTCTTAGCCAAAGCGTGGTGTGTGACTGTGCGTTTCTATGCAAAACATTAGTAAACAAAGAGTGTCATGAGAAAGTTCCCCCTCAGGTAAGTACAACAAACTAGCCATTCATGGCTGTATTATCAACACTGGGATCACACAGGCCATAATACCCATGCTTAAAATAGCGTGCCGACTGAATAGCACCGGCTTACACTCTGTGAATAAAACAGTGCTGCTGTAGCATGTGTTCCTGTCACTCTGCGATCTGTGTTGAACTCGCATCTGCGTTCAACGAGTTATGACAGAGCCACACCGGGATCATTATTCAAACCGTTTCCCCTTTCAGGACTTGATTATTCCTTCATCCCAGTTTCACAAAATGGTGGTTCAAAAACATGCATGACATAATAGCTCAGCGGCTCATTGTACAACGGTCTGGACACATATAGTTCCCGTTCTTTAAACCAGCATTAGCCATTACAAAAAGACAACACCGCTCTGGTCATGAAACCATCATAAATGTCGTTCCTGGCTTCACTAAAACATCTGTTAACTATGTAATGCTTCAACAATAATTCCATGTACCGATTCTAATGCCTAAGAGAACCATAGCAGAATAACTTTGCTAGCGTAAGCTCAACCTAGTAGCAGGGTTAGTGCCACTTCTTCTCTCTTTGCGTCCATAATATTGTGATCACGTATTTTGCTCTCTCTTTAGCACGCTTAGTGCAGGAAACAGATGCTTTACAGCGCTTTACTGGTCTGGTCTCCAGATCCAATTATTGCAGGAAGCACTTTTGGATCATTAGGCCTATGGTCTGGTGATTCATACGACTTGGCCCTTTCCCTCAGAAATGATTCCTTAACCCCAGTGCATGCTCCCAACTGATTGGCCAGTATTAAAACAAATGTACAATTAAAGGTGTAAGTGCTTCAACTTGCATCTCTGCAACATTTTGGGGGGGGGGGGGGGGGGGGGGGGGGGGGGGGGGGGGATAGATACAAAATGAAATCAAGTGGATCCAAAAGGTCTTGTTGTTAAGATTAAAAACTCAATAGAATTATACCGGGAAGTTGGGCTGATTTGCATTGGGTGAGGTCACAGTTTGATCTATTCCCCTTATAGTTCCCAGAGGGTCGACGATTCAGTTAGCTGCTTGGTGGGCTGTTTGGCTGCAACCACATTCTCACATATCAGTGTTGGTCCAAACATACCTTATCAATGCCTTCCAAAACGTCCACAGTCGATGGTTTGCTCTGCAAGGTAAAGCGTGCAGAAATGACCGGGCTGATGAGGGTTCATCACATTGTTGTTTCCATGCAATAAAACAATGGGTTTCAATCCTATGTTTTGCTTAGAGTAGTATTGGTAACACTTTCAAAAAGTCTAAACGTTGTTCAAGTCAGACCATGAAGTAGACATGCCTTTATACACGCTTCTGTTCAGCAAAACCTACTGAAAGTACCCCATAATACTAAACAACGTACAAACCTTCCACCGAGAGACCAGTGCCCCCATGTTGACGGCGTGTCCTACCCAACCCTTCAGACCATTGACGGTTGGAACCTGTGGACGGAATCACTTGTATCATTAACCTTCAAACACTGAGGTCCACGCCACAGTGAAGCAAGGAAAAGCTCCCCTGGGGTGTTTTAACATAGCGCTTCACGACGGCGTGTCGTCTCCTGCAAAACACACGCAACCTGCAGATCAAACACGAACTTTACGAGTGAAGTTCGTGTTGGGTCTTTACCAGTGAAGTTCCTGTTGGATCTGCAGATTGCGTGAAGTTGCCTGATAGACACGCAAGCTGCAGATCCACCAAATTCAATACTGATGTTGGTGTTGATTCTGCAGCTTGCGTATGTTTTGCAGGGGACGACACGAACTTCGCTAGTGAAGTTCATGCAAACTGCAGATCCAACACGAATTTCATTAGGGAAGTTCGTGCTGCAGATCCATCACGAACTTCCCCTAATGCATGAAGTGCCTCGCTTTAAACTTCAGAGGAAACGCAAACACCAACGAGCCACAGGTTGTTTCCGTCCAACACCAGCAGCTTATGACGGGGGGGATCCCCTCCCGGGCCCCAGTGCCACGTTAGGTGAGGCATATCTGGACACTTGAGCAATGGTAGCACCAGCCCCAGGCTAGCTAAAAGAGCTAGCGTTGTTAACCTAGCCGCTAGTTACCTTGAGGCCAACTTTGGTCGCTCTCTTCCAACAAGTCGCTGCACACCGGGACACCGGACCGACAAGATACTCCAGTAGTGGAGACTCTAACACAATACCGAGCACTTCAGAAACAAAACGGCAATGTGTTCACCGTGGCGGGGGATAAATATAATCTTTTCCGTGCGGTGCCTCCTCTCTCCTTCTGGACGAGACGCGCGTAACAGCCGAGGAGGGGGCGTGGTCAGATCCACGGGGGGCGTGGTCAGATCAGCGTGGCGCGTCCTAATGGGACCGCTGTGATAATGGCGCTCCAAAGGGGTCATGTTCCCATTTGGGTCAACTGCATTTTTCTAATGCTACGTAGGGAAACTACTTGGATAATGGTGTAATACCTCAGTAATGATAACTCAGAAGTTAACTCACAAAACAATCCAGTTGTCCACCAGGCCAGGCTAACTTAACTTTGACCCCACCCATACTATGCCCTGAATAATACATATCAAGATACCCCAGAAAGTCAGAAGGGAGAAAAGAAAAGGTCTCAAGTAATAAGCCACTTACAGCCCTTACTTAAACAGGGCCGCCTTAAGAACTATAAAGCAAACAATGTGCAATATCTGGGTAGTGTGTATCTATGATGCAATATAGACAAAATTGTTATATCATTGAAAACTATTGAATGCATAAATGGATCGACGCTATAACATTCTTCGTCGCCTTTTATGAACAGTGCATGCATGTGTGCTGATTAACAGCCAAACCCTTTCAGGTCCTAACAATGCAGACAAGTTTATCCACACATCGCCCTGGGTGTACGTGTCATTCAGTCGCGTGAGTCTTGTTCGAGGTGTGTGTCAAATAACTCATGTCAGTCTAGTCTTTCCTCATATTGTTAAGTGTTCCAGCATTATGGGAACCCTTATGGGAACCCTCTTTGAAGAGGATTCCCATAACCAGGCCTTCAAACCCTGAGATTCTGTTTTCTGGGCTGGGGATTGTAGGGTAGTGTATACATTTGGGCAGAGGTGATGATTACTGATGCTATAGGGTTCCAATGGACCACTTTGAATGTATTCCCTGTTCAGATGCATATTTCCATGTTCATGGTCGACAAAGAATTTCTGTTTCATGGGATGGCTGGACTTTGGCCCACCCAACATGATTTTGCCTAGCTAATCTAATATGTTGTTTAATTTGTTTACACATGAATGGCTATGGCTATAATTTACAAACCTAATAATAATCTTCGGTTTCAAAAGATGTGTTGTTTGAAATTCAAATATTACATGGCAGTTCTTCTAGGTCTAAATTACAAAAGTGGGTGTGGTTTGAATGGTGGGAGAGGGGCCACTGGCTGATTAGTTGACCTGGTCATGCAGGTGAGTTCCCATCACACCTGACCGACCTTAAAAGGCTTCTGGATGAGAGCTTACTGTACTACCTCACTATAGCTGATCACTTGATCACCTTATAGGGCTCTTAATAGATCATGTTGGGCAGTAGTCTTTGAGATCAGTCAATCGAATAGTACTAAGGTATTTATGCCATGCGTGGTCTAAGTACTTGTTTTCATGAAATCAATTTTGTCAATAAAATATAGCCTATTGATTATTATAAGCATGATATAATATAACCTGTAATTATTATAGTAATTCTTCTTGTTGTGGTTTGTGTTGTTGTTATACTGCTCACACACTGATTCAGTCCTTCTCATCTTTGAACCGGTTCGCTTCGTTGCACATTTATATAAACTATGTCTAATTTGCAAGTAAATATTGCTATTTATTCAAAGCTTGGCATTTAACATGCCTCCCTGTATTCTGAAGCTGTGTTTGATGTGCAGGAGAGGCTATCAAGCAGCTATTGCTGACTTTGTTGGGGGCCCTTAGCATAGGAGCGTAGCAGGTGTCAAGAATGCAGACCTTAGATTGAAAATGTGTAGAATTGCGTGAACACAGGATCATCAAGATTAATGATAGTCTATGGAGGCAGACAGGTATCATATGGGAATCATAATGCTCTTGAAACTAAACACGGCTAGGCTTCGCTGCACATAAACATAGCCTCACGCTAACCGATTACATCGGTCTTAACAACATATGGAAACGTTGGGTGAGGAGGGGGGTGGGGCAATAAATTGGATTGGATAAAGGCCATGTTGTCAAGCAACCAGACGATATTAAATCAAAATAGAACAAAAATAATTGATTGATTTGATATGGTTTTTAAACTCTAGATTCTGAATTAATATCATAAACAATGTGTTATTGTAGAGGTAAAATGCTGAGATCCTTAAAGAAAAAAGGTCAATAACATTTTCTGCCGTCATTTCCACACACCCCATCAGCAATACTCAAAACCAAGGTCAAGTCCATTGTATTAATACACTATTCTTTATTAATACATATATCTTTATCCAAAATACAACAGAAGAAGGACTTGATATTGCCAATGCGATACAGTGAGCACACAAAGCCATGACACCCCCCCCCCGGTGGCTCGCGAAACCTTTCCCTTGGAGACTGTTGTCAGGGTTTTAGTTTAAGTTTTATGTTGACCTTTTCAACACAACAATCTTACTGTGGAGTTTTCCAGATAGTGTTCGATGTCCTGTAGAAATACATGGAGGAGAGTCTGTGGACAACACCAGACCGATTCCTGTCTGTGAGGCAAACTATCCAGTGGATCCTGAATCAGGGGTTAGCCTTCACGTGAAGGGTATTAATTTCAAGGTCATGGTTAGCTTGTAATGAAATTCCAACCTGAAAGACTGGCCCTGTTCAAACTCAGATCAATGATGGTTGATACAACAGATTCAGAGATCACTCCATGGCTAAAGTGATTCTCGTCCTCCAAATAAATCCAATTATCTATCTGTATCTCAATCCATATTTTCCTCTCTCTCTCTCTGTTAATCATTGGTGAAAGTCTATCAAACGTAGGTGGTGTTATTATGTACTTAGCTATGTATTGTTCATGCATCAAGCATGGTCATGGTTATCCTAAACTCAT
>NC_136936.1:49283588-49363551 GCF_949987615.1 Pollachius pollachius
TTTAGTGGTGAATTCACGGGCCAATTGTAAAGGCTATGCAATGATCAATTGGCATGTACACCCAGTGTTCTAACATTGAAAACATTCAGCAAGTCACATAAATAAATTAAAGTGTTCAAAATACCTTACAATCCACAAATCATGAAACCTTTTAATCAGAACAGTGTCGGTTTTCAAATATCAGTAGTACTATTAATGATATTTCCAAAATATTTCACGATTTACATTTCACATGTTTTATAACTAACATGGATGTGATGTCCCAACAGGAACGAATAAAATAGCCTGTAGCTGTTTTTTACACGCGCAGACAGTTTGCAAAGCTCTATGCTTTTTAGTCTCAACTTTCAGGGCGTCCCGTAGGCCTACTATGTGTGCGTGTGTGTGTGTGTGTGTGTGTGTGTTTCTGTGTGTGTGTGTGTGTGTGTGTGTGTGTGTGTGTGTGTGTGTGTGTGTGTGTGTGTGTGTGTGTGTGTGTGTGTGTGTGTGTGTGTTGTATGGGTGTATGTGCATGTGTATATGCATGTGCATGTGTATGTGAGCATGTGTGTGCATGTGTGTGCGTGTCACTGTAGGTGTGTGTGTGCGCGCGCGCAATGGCAGAAAAAAACCCCTGCTGAATAAAATAATGGAAATTGTGAATTTGATGTAACGAGGTCGACGCCTGAACAAAGCATCAGCGGTGACTAAGAACTCATACATCAAGATATTCTTCACACGAGGTAACGCATGGTAAGGGTTCCTGGTTCACTCTAATACTCTGAAATCCTCCGCGCCTCGGTATTAGCCTTAATGTACTCTGCATGGTATGTAACATGGATGTTGGTGCAGCCGTCCCGTCCTTTGTATGTCTAATGACTTCCCACTGCGGGTTGTTAGGGCTGACAGCGGCTCTCAGAACGACCCAACTTTCTCTCAGTCGTGCGTTCAGCGAGCCTCCATCTAGGTACATGATTGGCAATTTTTGTCATGATCCTCTCATTATTAACATAAAAATTGACACGACGGACGCGACGCAAAATTAGATGCACCTTCTGGCTGATTAGGGGGTCCCAGGGGTGGGGGTGAGGAGGGGGGAGGGGGAGGGGGGCTGGTGGGGAAGCCACTGCTGCCAAAATCCAGTTTTCACACCATTAGAACAGAGGTGAACGACATCCAGTTGGGTACAAAAGCCATATTTTGTAGGCTACTATCTAAACCAGAATTCTCTTTGTGTCTTTAGAATTGGGCCTCGTAAAAAACGAGTTAACAGGCGTGGTGTAGTTGTTTTGAAGATGCATGAGCGTTTGAAGGATGATTTTGAAAAATAAATGAAATCAATATATATTACAAAAAAGACCACAAGTAAAGCTGTCGGTATAGCACGCAGTGTTTGTGTCTTTAGTCTGGCCCAGATGCCCTCTTTAGATTTAGCACGGCTCGTGGAAAATAAACAACATTTACCGAAAGGCCTTCACTAGAAAGCCTTCAGAATCAGAATCCGCATAAATGCAGGTTTGAGTCCTCAGCCCTCCCGCTTGTGCTCAGATAACACATTATAGTGTCACTAAAGAGAAACCATTTAAAACGGAAATAAACCAGTGTGTTTTAAATAGGGACTAATTGACCTTGGGGGTTAAGTGACGCGTCGTGTTCACAGCGCGAGGGGATTGGGGATCAACAGATAATATAAGTTATCTCATCTGATAGACAACTTATATAGATAATATAAGTTATCTATTCAGGGAAGACTCTTCTCGTGGATCCGGCGAGGGCACCGACGTCTTGCTGAGCACCGCGGCGGAGTAGGGCAAGAATCCACTCTCGGACCTCTGCCCGGACGCTGTGCAGGTAAAGTCCGCGCTGGTACTCCTGGAGCCCAGCGCGCTCGCCGCCTGGCTGCTATGGCAACTGAGACACGAGCAAGGCCCCGATGCCGACGGCGCGCACACCGCTGCTGCCGCCGCCGCGGCTGCCGCTGCTGCGGCGGAACTGTTCAGGCCTGCGGGCGACTGGTAAAGTCCGGGGTGTCTGAAGCTGCATAGGAGCTCGGGGCGCGAGTAGGGATGGGAAAGCGCACGGAAAGTATCGAGAGGGCGGATGGAAGTGGCGAAAGGTGACGAGGCGGCACCTGTCGCGGCCGCGGCAGCTGCTGCCGCTGTGACACCGACATGCGGGTAGTAATGTAGAGGCATGTGGGAATGGAAAGGGTACGGTAAACTTCCGGTAGCTGCCGCGTGCGTCATCATGTAGGTGTAGAAGCTGGGGTCGGCCGGATGGGGCCAGGACATCGCCAGGCGCTGCCGCTTATCCTTCATGCGCCGGTTCTGGAACCACACCTGTAAACACAACCACGACGGTTTAGGAAAGGCTGCACTAGCACAGGCCTGTGGTCCTGTTATATACCGTATAGTTCGTTTATTAAACGAACTATACTGTTGACTGGATGTAATCTGACATGTGGGGTGTGTTTCAAATGGTTTATTTGCGTATTAAGCAATTTTGATATTTCTTCCATCCAAATAGGCTTTATAATTCTAAGTTATTATTATTTAATTACATGTTGGAAATCGAATGCCTATGCTGTGGTAAAACGTGACAAAAAAACAAACATTAGAGGACTATATCATGGAATAGCGTTACATAGTTCAAGCAAGTGAAAGTATTTTTTTAAATAAAGATATTTAGCGTGCATTAGAGGTGAGTTACTCTTTGGCCTTTTCGCATTAGGCTATATGTTGTAGGCCTACTGGGCATCCCTTGGGCATTCGAAAGGTGTGTGTGAGTGTGTGGGTGTTACGTGAACCTGTGTTTGCGCGTGCGTGTTTGCGCGTGTCAAAATAATACAAACATAAGGCCTATTTATATTTTCAAATTCTGATATTATGGAGGGTTTATATTTATATAGGCTGACGATAAAATATAAATATATTTATGGCCCACATGCAGTCCATCCAACAAAAACATAAATAGCAAAATGGAGCAGGCTAATATCTCTCTGTAGCCTACCTTAATTGTAGTTTCTGGCAGATTTAGCGCTGCGGCCAATTCACATCTTCTTGGTCTCGAAACGTAATTTTCCCGATAAAACTCTTTTTCCAGTCTTCCGATCTGTTCCCTGGTGAAAGCAGTGCGGTACCGTCTGACCTGGTCGGCGTTAGAACTGTTGGATCCTCCCATTGAGTTCCCGTTGAGATTGGACATAGAGTTGGAGCTGGAGGTTCCAGAATTACTGTCGGAAAACCCTAAAAAATACAGAGGGAAGGTTAATTACTTTGAAGATGCAGGGCCGCAATTACTCGAATTATCTTTATGACCAGTCATTTTTAAATTAAATGTAAACTTTGAAAAAAACATTAATCTAAATTACATTTTAATCTTGATACTTTTCGTTTTATTATCGTTATATTTTTACATTATTATTTAGGCCTATTATAGCAAAAACAATAGCCTAATAATAACAGTCTAGCAATAAATCTAACAAAACACACATAGTATATACTACTTCCAATAACAATAACGCTTACAATAATTCTAACAATACTAATAACAGCAACAAAAAATGGCAAAACAAAATATATTTATGCACAAAAAAATCACACCTCAAAAAATAAGATTTAAAACCAAAACAAATACCTTTATTGTTCTCCTTGTGCTGGCTCGGGGAGCGATGCGAGGGGCACCCCACCTCCACATCGCTGTTAATATCGGAGTCCTGCGAGACTTCCGGGTACAAACTCATCTTCTTTCTGTTCTCCGAGGATGTAATGTCCGCCGAGGAGCTGTTCTCGTTGTTGTGGTGCGGCCCGAACAGACTGTCGATCTCGAACTTGCTGCCTTTGCTGGGAACGTCCGAGTGGCTTCCATGGAGCGAGGCGGAGGTGATGCGCGGGCTCAGACGTCCTCCGTGCTGGGAGTTTTCCAGGGCCTCGAGCACCGAGTTGCCCGCCGCGTCTGAGAGTCTTTTCCCTGCGATGGGACTGTGCAGACCCCTCTCCATCAGGATCATCTCTTTTCTTATCCTCTCCATCATTAAGCCGCGCGAGGAGAAGAAGAAGAAAAAAAAAGCGCACACCTGTCCCGACGCACCAATGAGTTGTGACTGAGCTTAATCCGCATTCAAGTCAGCAACTCTCTCTAAATAACTGTCTCTAAACCTTCTTCTTTTTTTTTTTTTTTACAAGCAAGCAAGCCGCGTGGAAAAAAAACACGAGAATATGAATGCAATCGTGCTGCTGGATCAAGCGACTGGTTTTAAAGCGAGCATCCTTCCGGCTACCGCTCCAGAGATATCACACGTCAATAAGTGCTGGCCGCTCGTTGTTTAAATGCTCGCGTGACGTTTCCGGAATGATCATTTATTGTAAGAAGGTTTATAAGCAAATAAATAGGAGGAGACTGTCAGCGGGTGATGGAGGCGGCCTTCGACGGGAGAGGGGATAGATCCAAGCAGAGCGGGAGGAGGAGAGGTGAGGAGTGAGCGTGTCCCTGGGCTGATCTGAGTCTGCTCTGAGCGTCCCGGGTTTGGCCTCTCGGCTGGAATTGACAGTCTGATTAATAAAATGAACGGGGCAGCGGTTCCCTCTTCATTTAGGAGTATTATTATGCTTTGATTCTCTATTGTTTCTCTCCCTCCCTCTCCCTCCCTCTCTCTCTCCCCTGCATCCCCTCCCATCCTTCTTTAATCACCACAATTCCCTTTATTCTCGTTAGCTCTCTGTTTTTTTGTGTCTTACTTCAATAAACATTTCCGCGACTTTTCCAAAACTGCTCTGCGTTAGTGTGATCATTGAGGTGACCCAGATAAGGGCGAACATACTTTTTTAAAACGCTGCTCGGCATGAGTTATTTATATTGAATCATTTTTCGGGTTATTTATTTTTGGTTTCTTTTTTTTTGGGGTGCGTTTCGTTTTACTCGTCACGTTTTTTTCCGCTCGTTTAGATCTTGGACAGCACAATAAGCTGCATTTTTATCATTATTACTATTCGACCAAATGACAAATGCTAACGAATGCTAGACTTTATCAGCTTTTATTAATGTTTTCGTTTTCAGAATTAACCATCCAGGCCGGTATATATGCAACTATTTTATTTTGTATATTTTTTCGATCACATAACTATATTGACAGACCTTTTTGAGAAACAAAAAATCTATTTAGCCAGTTTGTATTCAATCAAATACATATTAATTAGAATTAAAACTATAATTTGGAATCCTTAACCCTAAACGTAACAGTTGATATTCTACCCTACTGTTCTATGGCAATATTACTATTTCATAATGAATCTAGGATAAACGTTGGTCGACGGTCGTTTTAACGAACAGTGTTTCGCAGCAGTGGTGTGCAGGCAGGACGTGTTTTCAGCGTGGAGAGATGGACTGCAGAGCACAACGTGCCCTCCAGCGTTCTCTGGCGCCCCCTGCAGGCTCCAGGTCATAATTACACACTCTGGGACACTGGGGATAGAAATTCACAAAACACAGGCATGAAAATGGCATGTATGACATACCAGGACCAATGTCTCATTAGGGAGGACATAACGCCTGGCAATTCTTCTCATGAACTGTAAACTCTTCTGCAGTATTTTTCTTATATTTCATGTTGCAGAATACTCCTTGTCTTTTTATTTAGGAATGGGTCTATATACTCTAATATTATTACAATTCTCATTATGTCAATATATTAATATTGTTGATTTGTTTTCAAAGGAGGAAAACAGCATGAACATCATATGAAATATCCTTTGCAAATAAAGCATTTGTGTTATTTATATAGATTATAGCCTACAATATAATTATTGATATCTTATATTATTCTCATCAACTTAATGACAATAATATACAAAAGTATAATGATTTTAATATAACGTATTCCAACATAGGAAAACACGAATTCCTCTTAAAAGTGTATTTGATTTCAGCACTTGAAGAGCAAAGTGTTGAATATATAATAGGCTATAATATTGGCAATGACGGGAAGTATGGGAGTTTTCTCTTGCCTTTTAGTGGGCAAGGGTTAGGTCATAAAAACATGGTAAAGCCGTTTGAGAGTAACCGGGCTATACAAATCAAATGGACTTGGGAGTAAAAGCATCAAAATTCTTCTCGTCACCATGTTTTATGTATTGTTTTCCTGCTTAATAATCTTTGTCATATCTTGTGCGAATTTCCTTTTTTTCTTCAATATTTTTATGAAGGCATTGGGGTTTATTTTCTGTACCATACGTCAAATAAGGAAAATATATCCAACGTTTCTGATCACGTATTTTTATTGGCAAAATAAATGTAAGCAAATGCAATATTGATATTCACATAACACATAATAACACACGCATGTAGTCATCCGATCCCTATTACAAAACATTATCCCGAAGTATTGTAATTATCTCAGCGTATAGGTTCTCGTGAGGGTAAAATAGAGTGCGACTGACCAATCGGAATTCCTGGATTGTGATCATGTGATTTGTCTAGCACTATAAAGCTGATGCTCAACGGTAGAAGAGGCTGGTACGGTTGAACATTATTCCCCTACATAACATCCGTTTTTATGGATTAATAACCAATTATATTTATTACTCATACAAGACTCATCAAATTAACATCTGGCTTGTGATAACACTAACACTGTGAATTAATTCACAAAAGTAAACAGGGCGGAGAAGCTAATAGTAGAAGTAGGCTACTGGTTGGCCATTTGGACTCAATATATATATATATATATATATATATATATATATATATATATATATATATATATATATATATATATATATATATATATATATATATATATATATATATGTATATCATGCAATTGAACAATTGAACAGAATTAACAGAGGGAATGATTGATGGAATATAGCTATTTCCATAGAAATAGTAATAACTCTTGCAATGTGTAATTGTATGAAATACATGGATTTCCTTAAACATTATGACTTGGGTATTATGAAACAAACGTTGGCTATGGAGGCAGAAATCCAAACATTATATGTGTACATTCAATATACTGTAGGTTAGTTCGATAGTCTAGAAACTATAGTCCACACTGGGCTGGCTAAATCTGGCACCAGTCCGGTGTCAAACGTTCCATAACAGTACAAGAATGGGGGCCCTATAAATGGAGTAGACCAGGTCTAGGGGGGTCTGGGGGGGCACATAAGGACACTTGCGTTCTCCAGCCTATCTGATGAAACACACAGCAGTGGGCTGTAACTGGGAGCCAGGGAATTAACCAGTGTACTCAGACAGGAATATCTGCAATTATATTCAGCAGCCTTGCCTATTATCTATATTTATATTCTCTATTTAGTCATCTGGCAAAGAGACCAATGTCTCTTGGCTAAAGAGACACGCAGTTAGTTTGGAAACATGTCTAAAGTATGTGGGGGAGGTGGTCTAAGAGGTGGTAAAGGAGAAATACATGCAGTAGTCTTTGGAAATAAGGGATCGAATTCAATATATCCTGCACATTGATTATTAATCAATAGGGATTATTATGAGAAAAAAAAGACTGTCAGAACAAAAACAAACACACACACACACACACGCACACACACACACACACACACACACACACACACACACACACACACACACACACACACACACTAACACACACACACACACACACACACACACACACACACACACACACGCACACAAATACAGGAAGCCAGACAGATAGGCACACAGACATACATAGTAGAGGCCTATTTGTCATTCAGGTCACAAAGTTGGATCAGTATTAGAAAACGAAATGTGAAAAGGGTTTATTTGGGTCCTGGTTACAATCTGAATGCAGACATCATTAGACATCTTCAAATGATTATAGACCTCACATTCAGTACGACATGCATGTTGACGTAATTGGATGAAAGTGGAGTTGATTTTATTGAGCCTCATTATTCTTCCAACGCGACATGCTGGTGGTTTTATGAAATTCTTTGATCATTCTCGTCGGTCTGACGTCAAACGACGCTCTCTATATATTCTCTGAGAGATCACTGTTTTATGCGAAGTGAGATTGCCATCTAGCGGAACTTGTATTCCACTACAGATATGGTCCAATGTAAAGAGTTGTTCCCGGTTCCTTTAGCTATCTGTTGCCCTACATCATTGAGTTAGTATCAATTCGTCACGCCAACATATAGAATATATATTTGGTTATATAATTTTGTAAAAAATTAAAGGCATGTGTAACTTTGTACTTTTGTTCACTACAAACCTTTGTTTTCTTTCTTCAAGCCTAAATGAAAATGTGCAACTAGTATCATATTGGATGCATTTAAAATAGGTTGTACCTAAAATTGGTTGTATTTATGGATTGGATTAAAATACATTATTATTTGTACAGGCCTATTTCTTCCCACTTCCAGTTTGAACAATTAATAGCCTATTTCGCCCCTGGTCAAAATAGTCACTTCGATTTCCGTCTGTTTCTTTATAAAGCAGGCCAACTCAAAATAATTTCGTTGTAGGCCTACTAGCTTTTATTAGGTCACATGCATATTTTCCCTTTTAAACTGATGATCGTTTAATTATGTGTTCGGCCTAACTCCAATAAAGCGCTTTCTACTTCTTATCGGCCGGTATTTGATCGTCTGGTACACTGGCTAAGGGTGTTTGTTTTCACTTAACACAAATAAATTCATACTGCAAGATAAACATTTCATTTTATTGCAGTCTAAAAGCCGGACGATTTAGCACAAGGCCTACTTGAACCGAGATAATCCTCTCGGCTGAATAAACCTTTAACCATGGCCTCCACCACGTTACGCTATCCTACATCACGGTTTATATTTGCCAAAGGCAAAAGTTTGTTTAAATAAACCTAAATCACCTATAAAGGACACATATGCCATGTAAAGAAAGGATTGAGGGAGAATGCATTTGGAAATACGTCATGTATGCTACTACAATAAGTCGGCGTTGAGAGGAAATATCTTTCCTAGTTGGCTGAAAAATATTAATATTTGTAGGCCTACTCACCATGAGGAGAATGGCCTGTTTAGCGCAATGGGAATCAGCAACATACCGTCCAATGTGTCCACTTTAAGTCACAGATCCTGGAGGAACTGTACCTCGGAATGAAATCCATAGAGGCTAAATTCAAGTTCGATTCTACTTCACCACGGAGTCACCACGGGGGCTTCCCCCGGACCGTGATACCAGCATGAGGGGAAGCCCACTCCATAGTTATCCGTCTCACTATAGGAGCCTGCTGCTGGACATTCCCCACAGCGCCAGAGACCTTGAACGAGGATAAACTACTTGCAAGTTTATGACCAAGGACAACCGGCTGCGGATATGAGCTCTTCAAAGGCCCGCGGAGCCCAATCCGCAGTTTGGCTCCAGTTTCCGTGTCAGTGTTAAACTTGAAAAAGAAAGACGAACAAACGACAGAGAATCGTGCCGCTATTTTGGGCCTCTGAACAACAAGGACAAACACCATCGTCTCAAATAGTCATCGCTTTGGAGCCTATTACCAGTCCTTTCAAATTGCGTCGGAGGAGTATCTGTTTTTAAAAAGCTACACCTCGTTTACGGTGTGAGATGAAGTGGATATCTTTTTGAATTGCAATGCTCTGTTTTAAGGACGAACACCGTGTTTTTTTGCTTTAAAATTGGCCTCACACTGTGGGACATTTCAAGGGCCTTTTACGCAGACAAAGGCTGGACAAACCGATAAGGCCTACGTACATGTTGTGATATAACGACTCAAACGGGGAGGTTGATAGACCTTCTATGGTTTTATGAAGGAATATACGTTTTTATCAGGATTACTATTTTTTTGTTTGCGTAATTACTTCAACGTAAACACATTTCGAGCTAGGTTTACGTTCACTGTATGTCTAATGACGCTAACTTGGTACCTGAAAGTTTGTTATAAATTCTTTAGGTCTGTTGTTTAATAAATAATTATAATTCATGGTGTCTAATATTCTGCAATGTTGTGCGTAGGAGCCACATCCCTTGTAGCGTGTGTGGGGGTCTGATTGCTGATTACCTGGGTGGTCCCTTCAGTGAAAGCTTGCACTTACACAGAGCCTGGTCCTATTTGTGGAGTTGTGGTGCCATCTACTGGATGTTCTGCACAGTGACCTACATTTTTGATACCTTCTCTGTAGTACTACTAATTTAAGGTTATACTACCCGATATACATAAGGAATCTAATTTGAAATCCCCTTCAAGTAGCCTTCCTGAGTAGCTATACTTAAATAGGCCCACGCACTCCATGAAGCTTCACCTGAGTAGGCTGTCGACAGTTTATATAGACCTACACGTTATGTTATTCTGCATTACTCTACAACGCCCTAATTGCAGCCTTCTTTCTAAATATTAAAATTTTAACATTTACATTATGCATGCAGCACCTATTGTGTATTATTATTTGAGAGATAATATTATTTTACAAACAGTCCATAGGCATCCAATCATTTAGTGATTAGGTTAGATTTCCGTTTGCCGCTTAGAACAGAACATTTGGCCAGACAAAATGACTGAACTTGACTTAATCAACATAATGTTAACGATTAACTGTAATATATATATATTTATATCAAGAACATCGTTTTGGTAAGCCTTCATTAGAATTATTTCTTAGCCTATTTATTATTTCTTAACACAGTTATCTTCAGTGTTACGTAAGTAGATCTACGTTTTACATAAAGGATATTTGTTAATATTTAAACCACTGTACAGCCATAAGAAGCCATGAGGCCTATGAGGAGATCATTCAGAATAGGCCGCAAAATGACGATCGACGAAAAACGAATAACTGTGGATGCGTTCGTCAACATCAACGCTGTCTGTCTGTCTGTCTCTCTCTCTCTCTCTCTCTCTCTCTCTCTCTCTCTCTCTCTCTCTCTCTCTCTTTTCCATCATTCACTCATTCATTCATTCATTAAATTCGTATACCTATTTGGTGAATCCAATATTGTAATACGCACAGGCCTCTTTAAAGTTTATTTTAATGGTATAAGATGGCTAATGATTTCTGACCAAACTCACCCTCTATAATTATTGTTATGAGCCTAAAGCTATGACGGTGTATTCCTAATATTTGTAGTCTATGTTTGTATTGCAATTTAATTTATTCTGCACGCTTGCATCCGATGAGTGTTACGTGTTATCGATGGTTAAACAATAAGAGATGGAGATGTGTTTGAGCAGTTTGGTTTTATAAAGGACAACCTATTTGCAGCAATGTTTTTTTCAGAAATATACATAATTTTTATCTAAGAAGTGTCCATCTGTATGTGTGTGTGTGTGTGTGTGTGTGTGTTTGTGTGTGTGTGTGTGTGTGTGTGTGTGTGTGTGTGTGTGTGTGTGTGTGTGTGTGTGTGTGATTGCGTGTTTGCGAGTGCGTTAGTGCGTCTGTGTTTGGTTGTGATTATGAACTAAGTTAAATAATTGAGTATTTACTTCATATGATAAAATAACTAAATTTGGATATAGGCCGATACAGGCCTACTGTAATCTTAGATGATTTTTGTTGCAATGACCAGTTATTTTGAACAAAAACAGCCTTAAATTATGTCAACTACGAGGTATCTATAATAAAAATAAAAATGGGAAAAAATATAAAACAATAAAATATATAAACCCCAAACTTGTTAGATTCCATTCTGATTCCAAGATTCCAAACCTTCAAAATGGCGCATTAGCAGCCTCGTGAACTTACCAGTTTGAAACCAGTATTAGGTTATTTTGGGATGGCTGAAAAGCGTTAATGCAAACTCTTAAAATGTATTTTTGTGCAGGCCTATGTATCGCTTTAGCTGTTCCAAGTGAAGGCTGCATCTTCTGAAAACCAGGATGAACATTGTGTTTGGCGAGCGATCAGCCTGCAGGCCGGGACAATGTTCCATAGGTATAGCGCAATAATCACAAACCAAGATGTTCATATTTATCCTCCTATAAACACTACTTCTCCATCTGCACATGCAATTATAAATAGTTGGAAATATCCAATGGAAACGCGATAGATCTGGATAAAAAGAAGAAGAACAAAAATAGTTTTTATCTTTATGATCGTTGTCTGGAGCTCTTCAGCACAACGTCTTAAACCCGGGTGTGGTGTGGTGAATAAAAGCACTAAGATAAAGAGTCATCGTTTCTGCAAGACAAAAAATCTAAATCAGAAAGAAAATATCGCTTCAATAGGAGGATTTGGTACGAGGCGAAACGGCCCCCTCCTCCAATAATATTTCCTCATGGCATATTTGCTTTAGTGTACTGCGACCGAGGGAGGGACGGAGGGCTATGTTTTGCATATCACGTGACCCGGTATTAACAAATCAACAATTACCTTGCCTTTATTTTTTAGGAGTCGCTAAAAGCCTTTCCATAATAAGCGCGTTTGACAGAGCTCGATGGAAATGTGCGAACGGAATCATCCTTTGAATGCCGGTTATGTTGGTTCACTGCTGAATTTCCCTCCTCCGGAGTCGCTGTATTTCTCCAACTTCCAGCGGGGCAATGGAGCCCACATCCCCGCGCTCCACCCGCTCCCCTACAACAGGAGGGATGTGTGCACGCTCCCGTGGACATCCTCAAGTTCATGCACGCCGCCACCACAGGGCCACCACCACCGTGGCTTCGGAGGATACTCCCCACCGTTCCTCTCCGGCCCGGTGTCTCTGAACCCCGGCCTCTCGGCCAGCAGCCCGGCCAAAGGCCCCGCGGACGAGCCGAACCGATACTGCTTTCAGGACTCGACCCATAAGGCTCTTGAGGAATCGGGTAAACAATCGCACCTTTTCGTGGAGGACCATCATGGGATTCCCTCCGCCCGCAGATCTTCCAGCAGATACGAGTATTCGGATCCCTCGGACGGTCGCCCTGCAGCGTCTATAACCTCACTTGATCCGAATTCCGTGAACGCAGCGAGTGTGCACGGCCGGAGCCAGAACTCAGTCCATCAGTCCTCCAGTAAGCTTCCCGTTCGTTGGAGGAGGTGGATTATTATTAAGAAATATTATGAAAGTACATGTTTTGCAATAAAGGACAGATTATTTTAGTATCCCGAGGTTTGTCTTGGGTCCCTGGGGGCCCCTAGCAGCCGATAGTGTATGTGTTTTCTGTAGATTCTAACCTTTCGTGTTGTGATAACGTGTGAACGGTTCGGTGTGTGTGCTTCTCGTTGCAGGCGCGTCATGGTGCTCATCCCAAACCAGGACGAGGAAGAAGAGAAAGCCTTACACCAAACCGCAGCTCGCTGAACTTGAGAATGAGTTCATGATGAATGAGTTCATCAACAGGCAGAAGAGGAAAGAGCTGTCGCACAGACTGGACCTGAGCGATCAACAGGTGAAAATATGGTTTCAGAACCGCCGGATGAAGAAGAAACGATTGATGATGCGGGAGCAAGCATTCTCGTATTGAAGAAAATACTAAATAACAGGGCTCAGCATTTTCATCTGCTCGGACCACGGCGGCACCAAATTCGTATTATTTGTATTATTTGTAGGCTATAAAAGTTTTTTCTTCCCACGCATGCATCACTATGAGATGGAATATTTATGAAATGTGATGACATTCCTGTAAAAAAGTGTGACAAGGAGTCAGAAAAAAATCTAAGAGATTTATCATACATGAGATTAAATAAAAATCTAAGCATCGTGATGAACCATAGATTACAGTTTGTGAAGAGGCTTCTTTTTCATGTCAGCATGAATGATTCGAGTTATGCTTTGGGGCGTTTTGTATTGCGGCGATACAGACACGTGCGCCACCTTGATGTTTGCTGGTTAGCTAGTTCGTTTGTTTGTTTGTCTTTGTTCAAAAGTATTAAAGTAACTTTTTGTTGGACTATTGAAGTTAATAAAACATTTCTCGAATTGCAAGATATTTGGTGCAGTTTACTGGATTGTACTCCGCGTAAAGGGCGTCATCGCCCCCCACTTTAGGCCCAGGTTGTTTTGAACGAAAACAAATGCATTTTAAAAAGCCTTATAATTGTCAGAGTGGATTATAATTCGTGGGCCATTTAATCAATTTAGCGCATTGCAGAATGCGTTAAAAGAATAATCCATCTCTCCTCTTCACCTCGGTCCGAAATAAGAGAAGGCCGCATCAGTACGAACTGCACTGCGAACTGCAGTATGAACGGAATTTACATAATTTCTGTACATTTTCTTTGCCTTCTCTGTAATGGAAGATATTTTCACAATAATCTTGGCCTTGATATGACGTGATGGGTACTCGTATGGCCTATAGGCCGAGTTTAGCCACCTTCTCGGACCATCTGCCAGATGCGCGCGTCTATTTAAAGCCCCTGGTCACATTAGCCCGTGAACTTGTGATTGTGGCTTCAGTTTGCTTTTAGACATTTAAATGTAAGAAAATGCCTCCCAAAAAATAAGCGTTTGAATAAGTAAATGTCTGAGATGTCTAGGAAATATAGATCCACAAATGGGCGAAATAGATAGCTAACCATTTAGGTAAAGGCAATTGGGATACAGACTGCGGTACTTTCATTGGCTTATAGTGAATAATGTAGTAGAATATAAGAATCAGAAGGCCTGAGTTTATATTATACATAATGTTATATTAAGAATATATAAGCCTAATCCTTACCACCGTCTTCCTCCATTATCGCTCTAGCCATCCCAATATGTCTTAAGTCGCTAGGAGCTCGTAACTGGATATTAAAAGCCTCATTTAACTGCATCGGTGACATATGACACTCCGGGCTTATGCTTAGACTTCTAGTTTATTTTAAGCCTAGAATAAACATGTTGAACTAACAGATAGCACTGACATTCAGTAGGCGGGTTGGGCCTAGCCTCTACATGGCGCTTTATGGTATAGCTCAGCCCGCTAACCACAATGCGGTCTTTGAGGACTACTGTTATAGGCGTAAATGGTTCAAATAAAGCATGCATTGATGTATATATTTGGTGGTATTCTAAGTGTGTGTCTTGCCCACGTATATCCTAGTTACTATGTGGACTTATTTAACTGTGTCAGTTTCTTAGATCGGAAGTTTATGTTTTCAAATTAAATAAAAGCCAACACAATTAATAAACTATGCCAAATGGACATTATCACGCATGACTAGTTTTTAGGTCATGTGCTCGTTTGGCGCGGTTTAGCGTTCTGCTCATTCCGTTAAGCAGTTAATTCACTGTATATTGATCATCAGGCCGGTTGACGCACTGCCATTAAAACGTGAATGCAAATAAATGAAATTCCTATCCGGTTAACTATAGATATAGGCATCAGATGCATCAGCTAGGCCTATTATGTAACGCCTACTTTGTGTTTATTAGTGTGAGATCACTTGAGTGTTTGAGCAGCGAATTCGAAAATGATCACATTTCAGCACAATAATAATGTTTTCTTTTGACTTAGTCCGTGCGTAATTTCTCCAAAATCATGCCAAATAGCCTTCTTTGGACCTTTACCTGCATTCCGTATAGTCAATGTGCAACCATAGCTTAGTGTAATACGTCTCTTTACACTGGTCCAAGGGTAGCTAAGCCAAGCTAGGCCTATAATAAATAGACGCGTAACTGCATAGCAGTATGTATAGTCCTAACCACAACGTGACAAAGTAAATTCGTTCATTGCCACAATCAGCCTATTATCCCCGCCAGTAGGCGCAGGGATGTTTTTGTGCTCTGCCCAGGGCCCTAGAGCACTACTGACAGACAAAGGCAGAGGGCAGTTCCGGTGCTGCAGACACTGGGGGCGCCAAAACAAAGTTAAGGTCAAGTATTCGGTGTGAAGTTGTCTAAAATCCTGGCACAACATCGACCAGTTGTTTATTTACATACACGCCGTTTTCTTTTAATGGCGTTATGATTACATTTGAGCGCTTTGGAATGCATTGGAAATACCCCTGGAGTAGGTATTTTCTATTTGAAGGCGCTGTAATGGCATTTTACAATTACAATCTTCACCAAAACAATCAGAGCAACTGGACCGCGTGATGTGGAGCTGGAGGAACGAGCCGCCTGTGGAGTGAGGCTGTTTGTGTTTTATAGTTACTCTGAAAATGCACCCTGGCTCACAGTTTTCGCACGAGCTGGTGACTATTTGTGTCGCATTGCTTCTTCCTCGCACGATTTGTTTTGCCCATAATATAATAACTCGGAATAAAGGGCTGACTAGACGACTTAAAACAATTAAATGATAATAAGAAGCATGTAACAGTTCGTCATCGAATGAATAAATGCACCCAAAACCAAACGTAAAGGGCATTTTCTAATAAAAGCACAAGGAAATACGTTTCCTCATTAGTTATTCACAGAGTATCTTTGGATACCTTTTGTCACTTAACGTCCTTACTTTGCTTTGTCGTTGGAGGTAAATGGGCCTAAGGTTTGCGTTATTTGGTTGAATAATAACGAATTATTTACGCTGGCACACAGGTGTTTTCACTGTTAATGTGTAGCTTAATGTTTTGTTCTTTGTTCTATATATATATATATATATATATATATATATATATATATACATATATATATATATATATATATATATATATATATATATATATATATATATACATATATATATACATATTGTAAATAGTCTATCATAAAAGCGTTAATCTACATGGGTTGATTTGTACTAATTTGGTTGTGGAGTGTATACGGCAGGGCTAAATGTAGCTAGCAAGGCCTCGGTTTACATTACTTTGATCGATCATGTTCTGGTTCCGCCACGCAAACTACAGAAAATCGCACACTGGAATTACGCATTACACATTTGAAATGAAGACATTTAAACTTGTATCAGAAATAGCATTAACAAGTGATCTAGTCGAAGTAGAGGTGGGCAAAGTGGCCGTCAAGCCCTACAACACAAATTGGTTATTTTTTTCCAAATGCATTTTCTGTTTGTGTTTAGTTTTAAAAAAATGGATATGACATTTGAGCTATGCTACATTTTTGGATAATGAAAATGGAAAATATACTCACAAAGAAAAACAAACTCTTCAATGGATGGCGGATTTGTTTTATTCAAACTGTTGGCTACAAGTCCTTCTCGCCGCCGCGCCGGGCCTCGACTAAGAGCTTACTTTAACTAGTGAGCGCCCCTTTGTTTGTGCAATAAAATGATTTGCCTGTAGACGGTTGTTGGTGGCTGCTTCGTACACATCCACCCAGACGGTCAAAGCCAGTGTGATTTTTCTGTACTTGGCAATGTAGTGCCACGTTCAACATATCTGGGTGACCGTTGACGTGTATTTATTTTTTTTCGGGGGGGGGGGGGGGGGGGGGGGGGGGGGGGATTGAAGATACTAATGGATGTACTAATGCGTAATGTCTGTGCGTCTTGGTTGTTACTAGCAGTTCATGTGCGTTAAGTCCACTGCTTTGTATCTGGAACATTAAGGTAGGAGGACCACCATGGTTCATATCACCACGAGCCTTTATAATATGCAGGCCTATTTTCTAAAATGAAATGAAATGGTTTTATTTGTGTGTGCGATTTTAAATAACATCCGTACGTCCTCAAATGGATTTTCTGGTAAAGCTTCGTGCTCGGTGTTGTTTTGGAAAATAACTATATTCTTGAGTCTTATTTCTCTACGTTGTAATCTAAATTCAACCCTTTAACATAGTTTCTATTAAATTTCCATTAAAATCCCATTGTTCCATCACTCCCATCTGTACACATACCTATAGGCACATGCAATACGTGTTTATAACAGATTACTAGCAGCCAATTCGGGTGGACGCGTCGTGGCCTTTTGGAGCTATTCGGCTCCAAGTTATAAGTCGAGGTCATTCTCAACGTGTCTAGTCTGTCACTGCAGCCCGAAGCGTCTGCTCCACCGCACACGGATTAATCCCTACGTGGTTTGGGTGCCATTTCATGATGAAGATTACGTTACCCTAAGCCCTCAATGATAAATTCCAGTGGTGCTTCACACATTTCCCTTCCTCGAGCCATAGGACAAGGAGGCAGAGAGGAGTAGCCCTACACACACCACCACGACCAATGGACTCTCGTGCATGCGCCCACATGAGTTTCCGAGGACAGTTTTTAATGAGTGATATTGATATATGGTAAATTCCTTGGCTGGATCACATGACACAATTACCTCCAGAATCGATGAAGATGAATTGCAGGTCTGCCTGCGTTTCCGATTTTTTCGCCTTCTCGACTTTGCGCCACACGCCTATGGTGCAATATATGGACAAAGTTTAACACAGTCAAGCTGCCAATTCCTCTCACTGTTGCAAAGGGAAAGGGAGAGATGACGGACTACGATGATCGCAACAACTGCGCTCCAAACATGTATTTACCAAACTGTACCTATTACGTTACGGCGCCTGATTTTTCATCAGTTACTTCCTTCTTACCGCAGACTACTACGTGTCAAATAAATTTCCCGTATTCTCCAAACATAGCCCAAGTCCAACCAGTTCGCGAAGTCGCTTTCAGGGATTATGGACTGGACCACCCGAGCAAATGGCACTACAGGAGCAACTACGCGTCTTATTACTCCACGGAGGAGATCATGCAACGGGATTTAATTCAGTCTTCTGGCCGGGCGGACATGCTGTTTAAAAACGACTCCTACGGTCACCACATTGGGTCGAACTCGACGTGCAGTTTCCTCGCTAACGTCGGCCGGAACGGGGTCCTTCCGCAGGGGTTCGACCAGTTTTTTGAGACCCTCAACTCGGAGAGGACCAACGCGGAGCACACAGCACAAAAGACAGACTCGCCTGTGCCCGTGGAGGCGACAGATAATGGGGAGACAATAAACAAAGCAGAACAATCCAAATCGGAGTCGACGGAGAACCTCAATGAAGACTCATCCGTGGACTCCGGTGACAAGACCAGCGAACAGAGTAAGTATGGGCTTTTGTAGACAATGGACGAGTATGTAAACTCTGTCCACCAGCATGTCGGTCGAGTTTTATGTGTGGCTTTATAAGCATGCAAACCTTTTTATATCCCTATAAGATTTACTTTATGGTCGCCAAGGTATTTACAACGGGAAAACGTTGGCGAACGCTATTCCTTGCTCGCTGCTTTGTTAATCATAACGGCAGTGTGCGTATTTGTTTAAATGGTCATGCATAGCCTGTGATTCCAATGCAATTCGCTGATTCTTGAGGTATCGGTTTCCAAGGACTTAGAGGGAAGAAGAAAAAAATGCCTCACGGTTTAATGTCGACTTCTATATAGCCCTATGAAACTCTATCGCCTTTGTATATAGACCTATAGAGCACATTCAGCAATATAAAAACAATAGCCCACACTCCACATAAAAGCCAGGCCATGTGAAATAGAATTGTGCCCAATTTAAATACGAATTCTGAGTAGGACTGTGTGTGTGTGTTTGTGTGTGTGTGTGTATGTGTGTGTGTGTGTGTGTGTGTGTGTGTGTGTGTGTGTGTGTGTGTTGTGTGTGTGTGTGTGTGTGTGTGTGTGTGTGTGTGTGTGTGTGTGTGTGTGTGTGCGTGGGCGCCTGCGTAAAGGAGCATGCGTTTCGAGAGCGGGAGAGATAAAAAGGGCTGCATGTGTGTGCGTATATGCGTGTGGTGTGCGCGCGCTCTAGTTCACCACACGTGCACGCCTGTTGAGTCCGACCATGAGAGGAGGCTTTTGTGCTGAATGTCAAAGGGAACACATTTGGCACTTTTTTATTCAACTGTCCCGATTGCCTGGATTCTCATCTCCTGTTGTTTTTATTTGTTTCTCTTCAGGTTCCACCAAGTCGCGGAAGAAGAGATGCCCTTACTCCAAGTATCAGATCCGAGAACTTGAACGAGAATTCTTTTTCAACGTGTACATAAACAAAGAGAAGCGTCTACAGTTGTCCAGAATGCTGAATCTATCAGACCGCCAGGTGAAGATCTGGTTCCAGAACAGAAGGATGAAAGAGAAAAAACTCAACCGCGATCGCCTACAGTATTTCACAGGGAACCCCTTGTTTTGATGGACAAACGGAGCGGATCAGAAGCCCTCGGTCAAAGACACAGGGGGACAGACGCCTCGGTTGGTGGAGAGATCAAACCAAACATTTAAAACCTGTCCATACCCATAGCATCTTTTTGGGGGGGAAATTGTTCGCTTACAATGAAAGAACACGATTCTAGACACATGGATGAATTGAGGATATTTTTGGTGTTTGTATAATCAACGTGTAACCTTTTACAAGTCTGGTATATCAGGACACATTTATTCAGTGAATTTATTTATACGAAAAAGCCCACTTGTGTATGCATTTTAAATATGCATGTTGTGTATTGTGGTGTGTGAAATAAAACATGTATTATTTAAGGCCCTATACACCTCTGTTACCAGGAGAATAATTGTAGAACCAAAGGCAAAAGGTACATATTCCGGGTTGTGTGAGGCCTGCTCGGGTTTGCTGTAGGCGGCGGCTATATGGCCCTTTTATTTCTTGCACTGGATTGTTTGCTAAACCTTGAACCGTCTAGACAGTACAATAAAGACAGCTGTAAATGCCTAAATAAGGGGCAATCGCCTCAGCCATAAGAATTCAAGAGGACCGATTCTTTCCTGTTAAGAAAGAGTTTAACTGCACACGTTTCTCTAAAGCGTCTGGAAGCTCGGACCTTCACTTCTCCTCACCCCACAACACATAGCCTAAAGTCGAAAGTCTCAAAAGCCCTTTTTAAAACAGTTTTGTTGTCAACTCCGCTCTCGGCCTAATCGACAAGGACAAAGGCAAGTGTTGCAGCAGCAGTAATGATAATGACTACGTCCCAGCCCAAAGCCATGCTACATTATCTGGTCTTACAGGAGTTCTGTGCGTCGTCAGGTTGAATCAATGCAATGCATAGAATTAATTGCACTATTCTTTGCCCGTAATGTATATAGATATGCAACACATTTTGGGCCTAAAAAACACAGCAACACGTGGCATGTTTAGGCCAAGATGTGTGTGTATGTGTGTGTGTGTGCGCGTGTGTGTGTGTGTGTGTGTGTGTGTTTGTGTGTGTGTGTGTGTGTGTGTGTGTGTGTGTGTGTGTGTGTGGCGGCGAGGTGACAGACTTTCTTGGAGTGTATTTGCGGTCAAGGAAAAGTGATCATCGCCGATCATTTAAGGGATCACTCTCCTACAACACAAGACTCAATACAATAATCGGCAGATAAATGTGAATCCTTGCTCGTGAATGCCGTCCTACGTTGTGTCGTCACTTCCTGTTCTCGCCACACGAGGGCAGAGTTGTGGCTGCAGATCAGATCAGAGAGCCGATGTTACATTTGATACCTTGGCTGTTATTTCTTGTGCAAGCACAGTGATGTGGATACATAGATAACACAGATAAGGGTGCAACTGTCAACATCTATAAATATAAACCGTTATGTAAAGGCCTCGATATATTATTTGTATTTTTTCCTAGTTTGAACTGCGGTCTGTTTGAATAATAATAATAATAACTCTCTTCCTTATCCTGACCAGCAATTTATTTACATTTTTACCAAGTTGGAGTCGGCAATTAACCCGATTCCGTTGTTCCCAATTCTAGTAATGTACGTTTTATATTATCTATATATCATAATGAAGATGCTATTGATAATGTATTCTGTATAGGCCCATGGTATCGGCCGGCACAATGCGTCCAACTGAAAAGGTTGCTGTACATTATTATTATTATTAGCTAAATCACATGAATAAAGACCATTGATGGCCACGTTCTTAACATTCAGAAGCCTCATTCCAAGCCCTGAAAATTAATATAACCATTACCTTGTGCACTGAGCGAAGACTATCAACAAATTTTCTCAAAATCCTTTAAGAAAAAGTTCTTTAAAGAAACAGCAAGTTGTAGAAAATGCATGAAACATGTTAATAATGTCATAAAATAATAACCGCAATACAATGTGAAGCAAATACTGTAAAAGTACTGTAAATACTGTAAAAGATAATAAGACAATAATTGCTATAGTTGAATCTATGTCCCCTTAAAATAGTTTCAGTTTATTATTGTTATTTTGTTATTTAGATTATATCTCAACCAGAATGTGAATTGGTTTGTAGGTCAAAGCGTATTTGAAACCTGATCGGTACTACTTATAATAGACAATAGCATCAGTATTACATTGGTATTCTTAATGTATCCTTAATCGCAGCTCTTTTCTCTAAAACGCCTAACATATATATTAGTTATTCGTTCATTTAAATGTGTTAGGGAATCCCACGCATTAGTCTTTCTTACAGGCACGACGGAGGACTGAGGAAGCAGATTGATTGAAATGTAGAACAGTTGACGTTCATGTTTAGTCATTTTGAAGACGCTTTTATTGTAAATAAGGCTTAGAACAATCAAAACATAAAAACACCTTGCAGCCACTATAAAATGTTTGCACTGCAAAAACGAATGGAAGAAATCACTAACAATTAGTTTGAAAAGAAGTTGCCGGCCTAAACAATTCATCTTCAATTCTTTATTAAATGCTGCACATCCATAGCTTCAAAAAACAAAATACTATCACTCAAAATAAAATAAAAATACAATAATAATAGGCTGACTTCAACGCATCATTAAAAAATCAGTGACCATTTAATTGAAAGACACAGGCATATTTAAAAACACAGATATTCATCAATGCATGTTCACAGAGATGAGAGATTACGCATTTGAGAGATTACGCACTTCAAATTAAGTAATTGTTCGTTTGCTAGCCATCTCAAGAAGCAGGTAGGCCAATTCATAGCCTACACATTACAGACATCCTTAACGAGCATAAAACTGGTGCAATCAGTCCATCTTCCATGCCTGAACAAAGGCACAACTTTTATTCTTTAACCAGCCTTAGGCAAATGATAAATATAGAAAATGTTTAATTGGTGTAGGTTCAAGTCAGTCGTGCAGCACAAACGAGTGCCGTTATGTATTTGTTGAATTATTCAGCCCATGTATTTGAACTTTATATGATATCGATACAGCCAATTAGCCGCGTGCATTATATTTCCTACAAAATAATTCAAGAGCGATGCGGATTTGTGTTGATCGCTGCAGCTGTCGCCTCTGCGCCAAACAGGCCAACAGTGCATCTGCACATTCTAAACAACTCCAGTGCACAAATTCATTTTATTTCCCCGAAATGGTGCATATATAATCAACGTCAACTTGTTTAAACAGCTTATTTTCCGTGCAGGCTATTTATTTATTTATCGAGCGACCGACTGCTGCTCTACAGCACGGCATGTGCGTTTGGAGGCAACCCTTTGTAAGTCGTTGGAACCAATTTCAAGTCCGTGTTCTAGGTGTCGCTGTTGACCACGTATCGGAGCTGCGAGTCGATGCGTCTGTGGTGGGAGAGCAGGCATGCGTCTCAAGGCCATTTTCAAATCTCATTGGTGGGCTCGTCATGTGGTAGAGAGTCATCCCGAGTCGCGCGGAGATTGTTTTTCTAGATATGTCAGTTTACCACGGACATCTCCCTCCTCTATAGACTGCTCATTCAAAATGTCTTTTTCCAGCAGCTCTCCTGCGGCAAACCCCTTTCTGGTGGACTCGTTAATCGGAGCTTGCCGGACGGATAGCTTTTATTCAAACAGCGGGGTGTACATGTCTTCTGGTGCAGACATGGGAACTTACGGAATGCAAACCTGTGGACTTCTGCCGTCTTTCGGCAAGAGAGCGGAGGTGAACCACCAAAACATGGGGATGAACGTCCACTCGTACATACCTCAGCTAGATAACTGGCCTGACCCGAACCGATCCTGTCGGCTTGAGCCAAACCTCGGTCAGATATCAACTGTTACGTTCCCACAGAGCATCAAAGAGGAGAGCAACTGCTGCATGTACTCTGACAAGAGAGCCAAAGTCAGCTCCTCGGATGTCCCGACATACTCCAACCTCCTCCCCGAGTCGTGTCCAGTGGACGGTCCAGAGATACCGGTCCCAGGCTATTTCCGGTTGAGCCAAACTTACGCGAGCGCAAAGCACCAGCCGGATTACTGTCACGAAACGCCAAGTCCGAACACGACGTTGATGCAACTCAATCAGGTGGCAGCTCCCAAGTCGCGTTCCTCCGTATACGACGAGGCGGACAACAAGACGGGGGGACGGTCGCCCCAGACCCGCGACGCCCCCAGAACCCCGGTCCCCGCGGAGAGCCCGGACGCTGAGTCCTGCGCGGAGGAGAAGAAGGAGTCCTCTGTGTCCAGCCCCATGGTATCACAGAAGGAAACGAAAGGTGGGTAGACTACAATAAAAGCTTTGATTGCGTGCTGGTGTAAGACGAACGCTTCGGCATCATAAAAGCCGGTATAAAACACAAACAACCCTTAAGTCGTAATGTTTAATGAGAGCCTTCCTCGAGCTGCCTGGACATGCATGCTCTTCCCATGGAGCAGGCGGCACGCGGGTGGTGGCTAGATGGGTTTACATTCGTTAGCCTCTCGGTCTTATTGGACTTAAACATCCTGATTGTGGATGTGGTGATGTTGTGCAATTTTTTTTAAAAGTCTAATTTAATGTTGTATTTAAACTCACGTTTGGATTTCAATGGGACTGGGATTAATTAATTAACTGACTTGAGTTTATGCCGCAATGGTGCTCCCAATGTTTGAATTAAAAATAAAACTGATGTCTTTCTGAAGTGTTTTTTTTATTGCTGTCTTAAATGTTATGTAACGAATTTATGGGCTGATGCTGAGACTTTAAAAAGTTTCAAAATGTATTCAGCTTATTAAATATAGCCAAGAAAAAGTGTTATTCAAGCGCTCAGATGCACCATAGTAACAGTATTGTGTGTTATTGTGGCAGGATATTCCCTTTACATTCACTAATTAGCTCATTTATAATTGATGCTGCTACACGTATTGACTTGACCACTGGTTCCGTTTTTTCATCAGTAGTGTCCTAATTAATTTTGGACACGCTACACTACACTCTGCATTATTTATTCTGCCATCAATGAGGAGCACAAAATAATCCCAGTAAAATGTGTTTGATTAGCTGGATGTGAAATTGAAATGCACGTTTTTTATTAATTTATTTATCTTTCAGAGTTCAACAACGATGCACCAACGAGCAACTGGCTGACCGCGAAGAGCGGCAGGAAGAAGAGGTGTCCCTATACCAAACACCAGACTTTGGAACTGGAGAAGGAGTTCCTCTTCAACATGTACCTGACGAGAGAGCGCCGCCTAGAGATCAGCAAGTGCGTGAACCTGAGTGACAGACAGGTCAAGATCTGGTTCCAGAACCGCAGGATGAAACTCAAGAAGATGAGCCGGGAAAACCGCATCCGAGAACTCACCTCCAACCTCACCTTTTCGTGAGCTACTCCAGCGAGTTCCTCTGAGCGTTTCAGCGTCTTTGTCACCTCCTGTCCACACGATGTTAGTGCGTTAATGTCCTTGTATCATCCTTTTTTTTTTATGTGAACGAAACTGTGATTGTAGATCTATGGGTGTTTTTCGGTAAACATTTTGTTGCATCACTTATTATTGGTATATTTTATTACAGGGTAATTTTTATGTCTTAAATTATTGAGCTTACTTGTTTGGTTTTGTTTTCGTTCTCAGTAGACATGGCTCTTTTAATGTGAAGATGTCGCAGTATAGCGACCTGACTGGTATCAGACAACATTTCAGACACAAAAGCACATCTAGCCTCATGTAGCGCCCGGTTTGTTGTACACGCAAGCCAGTGGCTCCATTGCAGAAATGTTTCAAGTGGCGTAGTATATTCATTTGTGTTGCATGTTTGTGGCATGTATCCTGCAATAAACAGACTGTCCAAAAGGCATGAATTGATTCTGTTTGTTTTCCTTCTATAGATGTATGCATGTATTTGAGAGGTTGGCGTCCGTAGAAACCTTAAAATGACTCCATTACAAAGTAGGGGAACTTTCTAATAGAGTAAAGGCAAAGGCTACGTTACGCGCATCATATAAAAGTAAAATTAGTTTTTGAGCCCGTAGCTATCCCTTCTCAAGCCTTTTTTGAATTTCTTGTTCATTCAGACATGAAAATCCCTGCTGGCTGCAAACTACCTCCAAATGAAGTTCAGATTTAAGAAATGTCGTTATTATCTGGTTATTAGCACACGGTGACGAACTACAATAAAGATTTCTTAATTCAAGACGGATAAACCCCAATTCTGCTCGGGCCAAATTCAATAATCGTTGGACACTGGCATGTTTTTGTTGGTCAGACATACATAACACACCACACTCTGCTCAGCGGCCTTAATGCACCACACTGCCAATAAAACACCAAATAGGCCATAGAGCGGCTTCTATGTATCACATTGCACGTTATGATCAGATTCAGGCCTACAGCCCCTAAAACCTCCTCATATTCCGCATCCACGTCCTATACCGCGCTATAGGCGCTATGGCTACGGCGGGCCAATTCGTATAGCGGCATTTGTCTGAATAATTTCCTGATCACTGTTATTTAGCGCAAAAGTAAGACTGCATCCACTATTGTTTCACTGACGATGTATAGATTCATGTGTAGTAACATTCAGGCCTAAATTAGGGGAGATTAATAAAGTGTAGGCCTATGGAATAGGGATAAGACGTGTGATCGGTGTTCGGGCCTGTCTCTGATTGAGCAGGCCTACAATTTGTATTCCTGTCAAAGAAATCCAGTCCAAACACTCAAGAAGTACTTACATTATTTAATGTTTTCTGCACCAGACACACATACACAAACAGACGGCGGAATAGGAGCACGGTGTAACCACGCACGAAAGTTGGGCGACATCAGACGGTCACAGGCCTACAATTGTAACTTAAAGCACGTTATAATGTTCTATATGTTACATATGGCCTGTAACGTGGTGTAACAAACAGCATTGCTACACTAAATTTACACGACATTTACAACAAAACACGCCCACCCGGAGCCTCGTCTTCCTCCATCATGTTGCAAAATACTGTTTGGTCTTCTTTAAAGATCATACAACTCGGAGACAGAAAATAAAAAATAAAAATAAACCTGTCAGTGGGTCTTTAAAATTAAATAATCTACAATTTCTAAAATCTGACCTTTCAGACATCAATCCACGAATGGACTTTGTTTCTGCGACTCCTTTTTTATTAAGGGCGTGTAATCACACGCACCTCATAAAGAATATGGATACGTTAAGTAATTATGGCTCTCATCAGAAGACGCTAAGACGCGCCGTGATGCTGACCCGCTTAGTGCAAATATGAAATCCATAAAGGAATCATCCACTCGATAGGAATACACACACAAACACAGCACAGGCCTATAGGTAAACCTATATGGACGAAGATGGCGTCTGCTGCTATTTTACAGCATGTTATTACATTTATTTTACGAGGCGTCGTCGTCTATAAACCATTTTACTGGCGTTTTAGCCCGGCGCGTCCTGACCATCGCATATGAATCCATCCAGATCCGATATTACGCATCTTTCTTTACAGGTTGGGCTATAATATTGTAGCTTTCTGAGCTCAGCGGGGCTTTGTCTGCAGTCAGGCCCGAAGGCGACAACCAAAAACCGGAAAGTATCTTAAAATGTGGTTCCAGATGTTTAGAATAAGGCACATGAGTGGACACAGTCTGCCCATATATCGAAAAGCAGAGCTAAACATGGCGCTATTAGCGGGCTGATTTATTCGCTGTATTGGTAAATATGACCACGTGACACATGTAACCAATCCCAGAAGATGAGGCCAGCAAAATACTATGATTGTTCCGAGGGACGCTTCCCGTAACAGTGTAACCTTTTATATGAGTAAGAAGAGATCAAAAATGTCCACCAGTAGTACTCTTGGTAACTGTTATGTCGAGTCCATCATGGGCCACGACGCGGAGGACATGTACGGTGCGCGGTTTATCCAAGGTCCGCACACGGTGACCTCAAGGCCACCAGGTGCCGGCGACAACGGAGACTTCTCCTCCTGTAACTTCGCTCCCAAGTCGGCGGTGTTCCCCTCGTCCTGGTCCTCCGTCCACCCGCACTCCAGCGCTGCTCTGTCGGGGATCTACCACCCGTACGCGCACCACCAGCCCCACATCTCTGCCGCGGACAGCAGATACGTTCGGTCGTGGATAGACCCCCTCTCCAACCATGTGTCGTTTTCCGGGGGCTTCCACCACTCCTCCGCCGGGCGTCAGTACGCAGCCAAGCCCGAGAGCGTCCAGGCGAAGAGCAGCGAGTGCGGCGCTGCGCCGGGCTTCGAGTCCCGGGAGCCTCGTCCGGTCGCGGCGGTGGATTTCGCGTGTGGAGTATCCGAGAGAACCGACACGAAGACGCCGCCGAAGGAGGCTCACGTTGGAAGTGATCTTTCGAGCCACAGCGAGCCGAAAGAAGAGAAACAACAACTTGACCCAAGTAAGTAAACGAAAAAGCCCCGTTGATTTACAACCCTTACAACTGTACGAGCTGGGTGTGGATCCAAGCCGGAGCTTTTTACTAACCTATAAAAGTGTCGCGGCTCGGGAACCACTCCTGAACCATCGCGACTATATGGAATAGCGTTATACACATTTTCAAACTAATTTCAAAGGTTTACACCAGCACACCCACACTCTGTATCTCTCTATATCTCCCCCTTTCTCAGACAACCCGGCCGCTAACTGGATTCATGCTCGGTCCACCAGAAAGAAGCGCTGCCCATACACCAAGTATCAGACTCTAGAGCTGGAGAAGGAGTTCTTGTACAACATGTATCTGACCCGGGACCGGCGCTACGAGGTGGCCCGCATACTGAGCCTCACCGAGAGGCAGGTAAAGATCTGGTTCCAGAACCGGCGGATGAAGATGAAGAAAATGAACCGGGAGAGGAACAGCAAGGATCACTTGTGATTCAGTTTCTTCTCATGCGTTTTATGTTTGCGCGATCAGGTTATTTTATTTTTTGAGCGTCATAGATTTAGCCAATTTTGTAATTACATCGTCCGACTCAGGGTCTGGACTCAGGCCCTGCGGTGGGGACCTAGGCCCGGGGTCTGGACTCGGGCCCGGGTAGTCGATCCAGGCCCGTGGTGGGGACCAGGCCCGGGCCCGGGCTGTAGAACCAAGCCTGGGCTGTGTTCACGGGTCGACCGCCTAGTAGGCAGGCAGTGATCGGTGTATAAGACACAACAACGTCAACACATGCACCATTAAAGACGGTTTCCAGGTCGCCTGTGTCTTGATCCGGTGAACGGAGCCACGAGGCTCTTGATAATTAACTAATATTCTTATGTTGATTTTTTTGAAATTGCATTTAACAAAAAGCAAGTAAATACTTATTTTTCTTTTTGTTTCAAATGAGGTTGAGAGCAGTGTATCGAGTGTCGGTTTTCTAATCTGGGTTAGAATTTGTAAATTGCTGTAAAAATGTTAATTAAAGTGTAGCCTATAGTTGAAGGCCTTTCCGCTGAGGGGCTGTGCGACACGCCTGCGTCTTCTGTCCCTGTTTTTTTTTAAGTCGTTTTCTTAGACATGAGAACAATTAGACAACGTTTTTAAAATATGCTTAAATAAATGACTTTATGCTGTACATTTTAAGTGTATTTTTTCTCATTTACAAAGCAATTTGCAGGTTTAAAAACATAAATTCGTCCAAATGTTTGTTTTGATTTATTTATTACAGTATTTCTACCGGACCGCTCTAACACAGGTGGAGCTATACGTTATCAGACTTTTGTTATGCATTCAGCAACTAACCGCATTCTTTGACACAAAAATATGCTCGAAATTCGTAGGGTAAAAGCATTCTTCGTGCGTCTATGTGCATTATAGGGCCAGGATGTACGTTCAGCCTTTAGGTTCAAAAAGTGGACTTGATTTGAAACACATAGTAACGAGTAATAAAGTGTTTACGATTGAGAGAGGTGTGCGGGGATTTAACAATTTATTGTTCAACTTGTACGAATTACCTTAAAGCCGGAGGAAGCTTGGGATAATAAAGCTATAGAAAGGGCTAGACGTCTGGGCTAAATCAGTTTATGGTCCAGGCCAGTAATTACAACCGTCCTTTGAAACTCTCTTTCCTGTGTGTTTGCGTCTCTTGCTGACAAACAGAAATTGAGACACTTTTCTATAGGGTGTCTGGGTCGATGAATTGTCCTTGTGACAAAGAGGAAATCACTTCCACTGTTGGTCACGTTTATTCATCAAATGCATTCTGGTCGATGGGGGAAAACTTCACTTTGACGGTCGACTGCCTCCTTTTCGTTTTGCTCATTTTTTGACTGAAAAGTGACAATTACAAACCACAGCGAAAACTCTTCTGCACAGTCTCTGCAGACTTAATGGTTTATCCCAGTTAATATATTAGAAGGTAACAAGCTGTGTTTTTATTTTCTTTAATATATGCTTAATTAATAACTGTAGCTCATAATTATTGATTTCTCAGTGCTATTTTAAAAAAACAAACAAATAGATCAATTGCCGGCTAGGTTATATATGCCTACAGATAATTATATCAATTTACTCAATTCATAATATACATATTTATGCGGTGATGTGAGCGCTAGGGGGCGACGTTGCTCCTTTGCAGTGACAGTGCACCAGGGAACACTTTTAGGTGCACAAGTCATTAAATAGCGCCTATACATGAAGAATAAGGGTGGACAAATAAATAAAGCTTAACCATATCCCAACCGTTAAGAAGAGCAGGTCAAAACAAACTTAAGAAGGTCTGAAACGTTTTAGTTCAAGAGCATCGACGATCTAATTTATACACAAAAAAAGCCTGTATTATTTGGAGCCTGGATACATACTGAAAACCACCAGAGAAACAGCCTTAACGACGAACCCTAAATGATGTTGGTGCCATTTTACGCGAAAAAGGGGAACATGAGACCAATGTCTAGACACAAAGTCCTTACTTCGCATTTAAATGCGGTCGTAGTAAGCATAACTGTTTGTATTTTATAAAAGGCCAATTTGCATTACAGGAGCCTAACAATGTTGACAATTTTTAATACCATGCCGCACCAAGACTCTAGGTTGTGATATGGATATGCTGCAATTATATGGTTTTTCAACACAAATACAATTGCGCTCTTTGCATATGAAGTGATCAAAACAATACAAATACCGCATCTATACGTTTGAAAATAGAAATGAGGTTCCCCATGTTTTAAAGGAAACGAAGCAGGCCTAGCTGGCCCTCTGCCGCCAGAAGGGGCGCTGTGTTACGACCCGAGATTCGGCATACTAATAAACAAACAAATAACCTTTGTGATTGACATGGGGCTATTTTGTCATTATTGCACTCACGAGGGGATTCTCTATATGTTAATGGTCGCGGCCTTTATGGTGTGATGTTTTGCATATAGGCCACAAAGTCTATAGCGCTCTTGTTACGTCCTTCAACTCAAAATGCAAACAGGAGAATAGGCCTATAAATACAGCTCTACGTCGGACTTTATACGTGAGTGGAAGATTATATTATTGATTCTTTACAGGCAGGCTGGACTTGTTAAATGTCCGTTCTCCCTGCGTCTTCAGTGCGTCTCCTGTTGGTGTTTGTGTGGTGGCATCGCTTCATGGACTGCTGGCGTGTACACGTTTAGAAGAGATGAGGCATTTATGTACCTTGTCCAGACCGCGTGACGCGGAGACCGCAAACACACACCGTTCAAACGCAAACCTTCCAAAGGGACCGGGGAGGATCTCAATTTAGACTTCACCAGGTGATCCGGGATCCAACAGCGGTGCCAGCAAAAATAAGATCAAAATCTGCACTCAGAATTGTTATTATATTATTATATGGTCATATGGTTTTATTCTAGTCAATTTGCACATACGAGGAAAGAGAGTTTGGCGAGGTTGGTGCGTAAAATAGCCTACATAAAACCACACGACATGAGCACAAATATTAACCAGAACCAGAAAAACAAAAATCAACAACATGTATACACAGAGTAGGCTAATTAAGAACTATCATAATAATTGATTGGTCTACTCATGTGTACACTCACACACACACACACACACACACACACACACACACACACACACACACACACACACACACACACACACACACACACACACGCGAATATAATTTGCCCCCCCTTTATAATACATGTTTGTAGGACTATATTGTCCATACACATTATTATTCAGGGAGTGGTGGAGCAAAACACACACACACACACGCACACACACACACACACACACACACACACACACACACACACACACACATTAAAATATACACACACTGAGTGCCTTGTTTTTAAATTATATTATTGCGGAAATTGCTTAAAAAATATGACGAGATTTTATTATTGATTGGCTGGATATTTTATTATTATTATTGACTAATTGTGTTATCGTGAGTCTTCATCTATATTTTGTTTGAATTTCCTGGCATTTATTTATTACATAGACAATTAGAACTATCATACATTGGGCCTGTAAAGCAATTGAATGGTACGGAACCACAATTGAACTTCAAATTAAATAACACATGTATGACTCAAAAAGAGCCCCATTTTAAAAAACTAAAAACATCAGCATTAAATATGGACCTTTGAACGACTGAAAATTGGAACGAAGACGATCAAATAAATCGAGGAAGTTTAGGAATACATTCAAGGATTTTATCTTCTCTCTTAGTTGCGAGTCGTTTGGGGACTTTTGGAAATGTTGCAAATACTTTTCAAAGGTTAAACTGAGTCTACAGTTTAAAATAGGATCACAGCCCAAAGACATGTTGTTTTTAGCTCAACCCATAATCGAAGCCGAACAAACCATGTTGATATTAGATATCTGTGTTAAAAAGGCAATTTAATGCTTGCTGCTGTACAACAAAGCGAAGCTAACATGCTAACATTCGTTCGGCTCCGTTTACATGAATGTGATATCTGTACCAAACCCCTACGCGCGCGCACACACACACACACACACGCGCGCGCGCGCACACACACACTTTTTATGTTTGTTTATTAATTAAAACAATTGTTTTACAAATTATATTACAACTACACAACAACTACAATATATAACATGCTTATAAGATTTTGTGGATTTTGTGGATTTTAAGCGGATGTATTTTGAAATAAAAATACAATTAGCCTCAGCAACAATTAAGCTCAAGCCTCAGTATCACCTCCGTACAGACGCTACTCTGCACCATCAAAGGGAGCGGTCAACATGGGCCGGGAGCGCCGGCTTTGGTCTGCACTTCATTTCCGCTGTCGACCGCTCGTCGGTACCGCCCGTCCTCCGCCGTACGGACGCAAACAACTGGAGACGGGAAGACGGAGGCTGGTTCACGACATGCTTTACACATTACTGATTCTGTGTGCAAATACGCTTCAGCCGAGGCCGAATGGCTCCATGAATAGCAATAGGAACTTCATTTAGGATTATTTCAATAGCCTGACCTCTACACTCAAATGGAACTAGTATCAATCAATACTTATATGCTATTAAAAATATATCTATGAATGAGGGATTGCATATGATTGTTAGTGTTAGTCTGCTAATAGTCTTATAGGACAGGCCTGTGATAATAATATAAATAGACTATCTTAAAATATCAATGTTATCTGAACAGCTTTATTCTATATTTGCAGATTTTTGGAAATATTTTTGGAAATATTTGAATGCAGTAGCTTATAGCCTATAATTCATACAAATAACATTAGCCTACCCTGGGCACTTCTTGTGATTCAAGATGATGCTAAAATGCACTGCTTTTGACAGACAAAATGAAGGCCTATGGGTTTCCTTCAATCCTTTAAATATGTCCACTGAGAACGGAAATAATACATTGAGTCGACTATATAACACAACAACCTCAAAGTAGCAGGACCACCGTTTACTGGAGGAACACTTTTAACCGTGGGAATGGGAATTTCAATAACCCATCAGCATATAATAATAATAATAATAATAATAATATAATAATAATAATAATAATAATAATAATAATAATAATAATAATAATAATAATAATAAAAGGGAATGGTGTTTTCAGGTGGCCAGGAGGTTGAATATGTGCTTTAGTTGTTAAGATCTACTGCTCGACGCAACTACGCAAACTGGTTTATAAAAACGTGTGGACCTCATAAGGTATGGCGCAGATTTTACATTATTCATATTTCCAAGTATTTGAGTAACATAACCAAGTAACCTAAAAAATGTTGGATTATGTTTTTACTATTTATACAAGGAAAAACAAGATCTTCCCAAGGAAAAAAATAACTATTTTGAAATAACTTACAAGAATTCCTTTAAGGATTCCTAACAAAAGAAAAGATTTCCTTGCTTCTCGCATTCAAGGGAACACAGAAGAGCATCTGCTATTATGTGCAAAGATGGAGAGGATTGCTGCCGTCCAAATGCCTTTTTGTAAGACGACAATTTACAACTTGGCAATAAACCTTTTTTATGTGCGTCTATCGACTGTCATTGGATGCCACTGGTCATGTGTGAGAGGCGAACGGTTTCATGGCCCTTTTCCTGATTTCCCATGCGATTTTCCCCACCGCATTCTTTCTCTATGGCGTCCAAACCAATAGTCGATGTCCTTGTCTGCAGTCCTTAAAAAAAACCCTGTCATTCGTTGGGTGGAAGTAGCAAGCAGCCCAAACCTTCGACACCGCAGTGGTCATCGGTTCGTTTCCCCGCCGGAGGAGGAAGATTTCGACCTGACCTCGGCAATGAAAGGCGCAGAGACTTCACACAGCTCCATCCGAGAGCCGAGGAGCACGAATATGGATTACCCACCGTCTCTGGGTAAGCATTTTGTGTCCTACTTTTCCATCTAGGCTGCGGTTCCGAGGAGAGAGAGTTCGTTAACCAGTGTGTGTCTCGTCTCTGTAAATTGTCTCCTCTAACATCCTAGGATTGGTTTATGGCGAAATGTCTGTTTACAATGTATTAATAAATCATTAAGCTTTTAGAGTTCAATTTTTTTAGAGTTCAATTCGTTCAAATGTCTAGAAATGAAGTCGACTAAATTATGCTACATTCATATACATTAATGTCATATGAATGCGATTTGACATAGCCTAATATAATCAGCTCTGTTCAGAAGTGCTCTTCTAGAATGCTGTAATGTAAGATGTGGTTTAAGGTTTATTACAGTCTATAATCCAAGTTTATTCAGGCAATGTGGTCACTGAGGTCTAGGAGGTGCAAAACCAATCCCATAATATGTCATTAACTTTCCCCTGGCTTTCCCGGTGACATCACTGAGATAATGGCCTTCCGGTGGGCTAAATTATCTATCTATATAGGAAACACCGCAACAATAGCCTATTCTGCACGCTATTTCCCAAATGAAGTTGCTGTAGTGTAGTCTAACCCCGGTTTGGACAGTTGTTTTCGGGCCAGGACACTTGGATGGGGAACAGACCAGACAAAGCCAGTATTTCACTGCAGTCTGACAGGCAGCTGCGAAAGAATTTACAACCCTACTGCAATGCGGCAAAATGGAGCCGGGGGAAGTGCAGACGTATAAAGGAGAGGGAAACTGAACAGTAAAGCAGATACACAGTGGGCATCCCGGTTAATCTTATGTTTAGTTATTGATAAATGAATATAAGAACGTGTGGCCAATACATATTTTAATTCCCTTTTAGGCTGTAATATAATTCCACGGTCGTGTCCTTTGTCCAATTGGCTTTGTTTCCATGGGGAAGTCTAGTGATCACAGCTTACCTGTGTTCGGTCAGGCCTACCTATCGTTAGTGTCATCAAGTTTGAATTTATATTTTACAACAATTAATCTCATACTATTTAGGCTACTGTATATAAAAAACGATCTTTCAGTTTTTTTCGTTTTGCCTCAAGACTAACGAACGGTATATTATAAGTATTACTATTATCATTATGACTAATATCATGAGTCACTTGGTGATCCATTGAACTGCCTTTGATCGATTTTATTTGAATTTTCTTTGAGCAACAAGTTCGGCCTATTTCTCGGCCTTCCAACCAGAGCCTGTAAAGAGGGGGACTGAAGGGCAGGGCCGCCAGCGGGCCAGCAGGAGGCACTGTTGCCCAACACTCAGTGCAGCTCCTTTCTCCTTTTAATGCTATTTAACTTGTCGGTTATGTTGTGATGTGATTGACTGGCTCCAACAACTCATTGGTGGTTATATACGTGTTGATATGATTACATAAGCCCAAATGGGTCTGATTCTATTTTTAAAGTGGATGGCGGCATATGATTACAATAGCTTTTTAACGTGAAAACGCGTCTAATTTGCATAGAAAATGTTTTCGAAAGAGTGCAAAAGTAGACTGATGGGATATAAGGCTGAGGTGCCTTCAACTGGTGCAAAATTAACAAAATATTAGGATATTTTAGTCATACAAAAAACAATTTAATGCTTTCCTTTGAGAGTTAGGCCAAATTTTGTATACAGCCTTACATGGCACTTATAATAATCCAAATAACATCACACATTTAGTAATAAACTCACACGATTAACTCACACTATGATTATATAACTTGAATGAAAGGGGGATTTATCTGAAAGAAAAAATACTTAACGAGAAAGCTGATGAGAGGATGTTGGGGTACATCACACCTGTAAATCACACACAAAGAAACACACCACAGACAAAGAAACACACACACACACACACACACACTCACAGATACACAAACAAAAACACACATAGACACACGCGCACATAAACACAATTTGCTCCCTCTTTATACTTGTTTGTAGGACTATATTGTCAAACACATTATTAGCAAGTGAGTGAGAGGGGAAGCATGAGTACTGAACATAAACATTAAGTTAATGATAGATTAATGCAAACAAATGACTTCAAGCTGGATCAAACCCCTAAGAACATCCTTGAACAATTAAGACGACGAAAAGGGTTAGACCAAATAAACACAATTAATTAATTTTATTATCAACTAAGTCTAATAAATGAAATCAAAAACGTGTACAATTTCCCAAAAGGACTGCAGCAGGCTATCGTACGAACTATTTCAGGAGGAATTCGGCCAAACTCAAAAGCCTTCTGTTGCTATTCTGCACGTCGGTTGCTCGCAGTGACATCAGTGTAGGCCTAATCGCTGTTATTCAATAACTGCAACTTTGAGGATTATTTATGGCCCAGAGGCGCGCTGTGAATGGCTGTAGGCGAACACGTGACGCCATTAAACTTTGTTTTATGGCCTCGGACTTGACAAGCCAAAATATAATTCTGGATGTGTATTAGTAAAGCCGTCCAGATGGTCGAGAATGGAGCATTGGACTCGTGTGGAGCTACCAAACGGATTTTAGCACAACATGGACGCGTTTGTCCACAAATATCCACACGCACGTCGTGGTAAGTTCTGCTCCGGGACTTGTGTCACGGTGTCACGCGTTAGTGATGTCATCAGCATCGTGTTATCTTAGTGCAGTGGGTCGGGGAAACGAGGACCCGTTTAGTGGACAGAAAGCGAGCCCTTAACGGGTCCTGATTAAATGTTTTTATTGGACACTATTTATTTATATTTCGGTGATAAAGTCGTGTCCTTATCCCTGAAAGGTTTACAGCATCTGATCAGTCGAGCTGCTGTGCTGAAGCAGGCCTGTAGGCAGGCCTCTCATCGGATCATATTTCAGTGGAGGGGATCGAATCAATGATATTTCACACCACTAGTAGCCTGGAGTTGTGTAGTCCTGTACAGTGTCATAAAACAACGTTGAATTGTTTATAATCGTAATTGAAGGCTGCCCGTTTAGAGAGGCAGTTTATGTTGTAGTTTATATTGTAGGCCTGGTTAAAAATATAGAATGATCCAAACTAAGCCAACCTTCAGGTATGTTTCCAACGGATGGAGAATATTTATTATTCGAAAATGTATATCGTATCTATAAGCCTAGTGAAGACACAAACGACTTAATTATTTAAAAGTATCCTTGTTGATTCATTGGTATCAAGATGGCCAATAAAATATCAAATAAGGACACTAATACAAATACTACTACTACTAATAATAATATAATAATAATAATAATAATAATAATAATAATAATAATAATAATAATAATAATAATAATAATAATAGTAATAATAATAATAATAACAATATTGATAATAACAATAATAATGATCCCGTAATATTCATTATAAAATGCCTAATCATATTATTTTATTGAGTCTGCCCTCTGATTTTTCTTTTAGATAACTATTAATAATGTTGCCAATTTAAAAGCCTGCTTGAAGCCCTCTGCTGACCAATAGGAAGAGAATGCGGACTTTATCGCTCTTTTGACAGCCTGCGTCTCAACTTTGACCCGCGGGACGGGTGAGGGCAAGGTGAACCAGGAGGCAAAGGCGTCTCACCAAAATAGTGATGTGGTGCTCACAAGGAAACGAATTTTAACACTTGAGATGCAAATAGGCTGTGGTCAAAAGCCGTAATCCTACATTTATATCTGAATAACGAAATATTTAAATGAGTTGTGTTCAGGTGGAAATGGGCACGAGACCTGGATCCAATTTGATTTAATCGTAGGCCTGTTTTCATGTCATGTTTTTTTGTTGTTGTAATTTTAACAATCTTAAAATCTATTATAATAGGGTTTACTGGCATTTTCAAGATGGCTTATTGTGTCATAATCTGCAGACAGAGTCACTCCAAGTCCTCGATGTAATTTTGTTTTGCCTAAAGGAATCTCGTTCTCGACATCATAACCCAATTATACTTTTCAACACCCACACAGGTCCATTCTGACTTCAATGTCTTAATAATATATACTATATTCCAAGCCTAGACTACCCCTCATCACCACACTTCAGAAAGTTTTGTATCTGACTTGTATGAGGGTATACACGCTATTTCATGTGAAAATAGCGTATACACGCTATTTCACCCTATCCTGCAGTGAGCGCGGGGTTGTATGACTAGCAGAACACATTTTAGCCTGCAGGCTATTATTTTTGTTTTTTTTTGCATTGAAAGAGTTCTGGTTCCTCGTGAGTTCATTAGGACTAGGGGAACTCTTGCACTCTTTCAACTGTCAGTTGCAGCAACAGTAATTCAACTTTCAGATATTTCTGTTAACGATTTTGTTTTGACCTCTGTGCCTTTATCCTCATACTCAGAGAAGTGTGCTTCCAGAGCACTTAGTTTGACATTTTAACTCTTCTGAGAAGATGTGTGGACTTGACTCATTAAAGGTGTTCTTATTTGTAAAAGGGTATTTGCCAAATCGTTTTTTACATAAACGTAGACTTGCTGCATGGTCCTACATCATGTGCTTCAGGCCTACACTCACAATCAGGCTTACATGCAGTACAGGCAAGCCCAAGGCGGTGCCGTCATAATAAACCGTCAGAGTTCACACCACAAAGCACCTGATGCAGAATCATGAACCCAATCCGGGTCCACACTTGTCATTTGCTCCTGTGACGATGCAACGACTTCCTGCTGAAACATTTTGGGTGAACGTTATGCTGTCTGACGTCATGACGTTTCCTTCTTTCTTTCTTCTGTCGAACCAATTATCAGTTGGTCTTCCGTCGTCCATATATACCCTGTAGAACCGAATTTGTGTGATGAAACCAGAGTCACAGATTCGATTCTAGGGGAGTATATTGTCGATGAAAACACTTCGATGTATTGACCACTTGCTGTCCAATTAGCATCTCTCGCTTGATGCAGCCCGGCCAGTCACAGCGTCTGATTGTTCATCCCTCATCTGTTAACAGTTACATTATAAACCCAGTGGGATTAAAAGACCTACACATGTAGGCAAATATTATTAATTATTCGTTATTAGGCCTGTATAAAAACTGTGAATTATAGGCCTTTCACCAAGTAGAGATAAAGGCATATCAATATATTTGGTAAGCATACGAAATGACAAACTATGGTCAAATAAAACTAAGGACAGAAATAAATGATGCATTTCAATAATCAGGGAACATAATGGTATTATTTGTTCATTATTTCATCTGGTTTTCCCTTGGAAGACCTTCTCTTCGGGTCGCTTCTGTCCTATCATTGATTGTCAGGGCGACGGCAGTCCAGAAGTGGTCTTAGACAGTGTGTGTGAAAGGAGACGAGCAGATGAAGGGATGAGATTCGTGTAACTTTTGGATGACCCCTTCCCCACAAAGACTCTGCTCATCAATTGTCCTCCGTCATTATTCGCCCCTTTTATGCCGCAGGGCTTTTGTAGCTTTTGTTGGTTTCTCGCTGTCCAACTCCAGCGTTTCAGTCGGACGCTGTTAAATAATATGAAACATATTCTTACAAGAATAAAACGAGCTAAAGTATAGTGATGAAGGGGTTTTTGATACTCATAAATGATGTTGTTTATACTGGGGCTGCTGCATGGGGTTATGAGTGTGTTTTGTTTTATGTCGTCTAATTATTGCTTAGGCATTGTTTTTACTTTCTAAATGCATTTACTGAAACCAATAACAGGTTAAATTCTAGAATAGTTGAATTTCCCTCTGAACTAGTTATATCAAATTGCTTCTCTGTGTATGTTTACTCGTTTATGGGATTGCTAACCCTCTATTGGCCGACATGGTCACATGGTCTGCTAACTTTATTCAGTTGACACCAAGTAGGAGGGCTTTATGGAGGGTGGAAAAAAGACAACTCGAGAAAAATTTGTATTTTCTACCTTCAGAAATTAATGGCCATGAGTTCGTATATGGTGAACTCAAAATATGTGGACCCAAAATTTCCTCCTTGCGAGGAATATTCACAGAATAACTATATATCCGACCAGGGCTCGGACTTCTTCAGTCCAGCGCAGGACACAGACTTTCAGCAGCACCCAGGGCTCTACACACGGCCAAATTACGCGGATCAGCCCTTCAGCTGCGCCACCGACGTGCAGGACGGCGCGGTGCCGCCTCGGGGTCATGTGCACGGTGCGGCCGGCCGCCCCAGCCCGTTCACCGGCGGCCGGGATGAGCAGAGTTCCCCGGTCCAAATGACCGGACCCCGGACTTGTGGACAGGAGCAAAACACAAAGAGCCAAAATGGGATACAAGCCAAGCTGCCGGCCGTAGTTTATCCCTGGATGAAGAAAGTCCACGTAACTACTGGTAAGATTTCCTTCTGCCTCCATAAAATGATTTTCTTGGTGGCCGGCTGAGGGTCCCCCGTTTTAAAGGGCTAGAGAATTCATCAGTGTAATATTTATGAGAGTCTTTGAAGGCCTCACCAATTACACAAGTCATAAATTTTTATTGCTCAGGAAATAGGGCACAAGGTCTGTGCGCTCTTAAAGCGCTCCTGGCGCGGTGTAATAGTGTTCAGGTGAACTAGTTTGAGGGGGAATGGGAGATACAGTAGAGTTACATTCCTGCCCTGGGCTCGTGGTGGTGGTGGGGCGGGATGCCTGGAAGTTTGGAAGAGTTGGGTGTCAATATTTCAGCTATGTTGTTGTTGTTTTGTTTTGCGGTACTCTGAGGTGACATTCGGGTTCACTTTCCTCTTTGTTTCCCCACAGTGAACCCGGATTACACCGGATCCGAACCCAAACGCTCCAGAACAGCGTACACCAGACAGCAGGTTTTGGAACTCGAGAAGGAATTTCATTTTAACAGGTATCTGACTAGACGGAGGAGGATTGAGATTGCACACACTCTTTGTCTCTCGGAGCGGCAGATCAAAATTTGGTTTCAGAACAGAAGAATGAAATGGAAGAAAGACCACAAGCTGCCGAACACCAAGGGCCGCTCCGCGCCGGCGGCCAGCCATATGCAAAGTATTCCGAAGGAGAACCAGACTGATATCACAACTTTATAGAGAAAAGTTCAATTAACTGTACATTATACAAAGAGTGTGTTTGCCTTTTGCATGGACCCGAGTCGTTTTACGCAATTTCTATTCAACGAACTAATGACCCAAGAGGAGGTGAACCAGAATAGAGTCAGAAATCAACCCCTTTTCCCTCCAGGAGATACGAGCATCGGGCCTGTTTTAGAAGGTTTAATCCTCCAATGGGCACAGTATTACGCAACAAACTTTAGATTTTGGAAATATATATAAAAAGCATTCATTTTATCACCGACTTTATTGAAAGTAGTCACTCGTGTCCACATGCATTGGTTCTGGGCTGTGGATTTGCTCGAAGCGTGGGGTTACATTTTCTTTCTTCAAATTATACATTTTAAATATATATTTTTCTGTAATGGAAATACTCCATACTTAACGAAATATACTTGAAACATTTTTCAGTGGCATCACAACTCAGAAACTTAGTTCAGTAAGTCCGATAGAGGCCTACACGCAAATCGTTTCTATGTATTACATCGTTTAATTTATTTTGTACAACAATGCATTGAGTAGTTGATAAATATTGCCCAAACATTCCGATGATATTCGTATCTGAACACTATCCTGAGTGCCCTTAATTGGTTATAAATCTCTCTTGACATCTTTGTAAACAGTGTGTAATTTAAAAGGTTCATACCGCCTTAAACTCGAAATAAAAGGTTTGTTGTTCTTGCATGCCACCAAAATAATGCTCCTTAGATTTCTCTAATTCGAATGATATTTTTCCAGAATATTTAGAAAAACGAATGAATTCCTTATTTCTTTAAGTATTTTTTTTTTGTTATTTATTTTGTCAAACAATTGTATATTTTCGTGTAGCAAGTTTAAATTTATTCAATCAATGTTTTTTTTATAATTGTAAATGCATTGGAACTCTTTATTAGCATGCCATTTACGCAACTCCTAGTCGACGTTCTAAGTTAACGTCGAATCCTAATCATTGACATCCATTCACACCCAACGAACCAGGGGTTTTGGCGTCACGTTCCAAGACGACTACTCATGTACTCCCCCACCACTCTCCTAGGAACAAAACGACGATTGTTATAGTAAACTCTTCAGAATACGCGCTGTGGAGGGTTACAGCGATGAGAGGTGCAGAAGGTATTTAAGTGAAGTTCGACCATGGCAGCCGTGCAGGTTCAAGCAGGGGACACTTCTCCTGCAGCCTGAGACACATTTCAGCCGCGAGGACTGACCCCGGGTACCTGACCTCCTGCAGCCACAGCATTTCTCCCACACACGCGATGTGCGCTGATTGTGAGAAAAGAAAAAAACAAACTTAAAACCAAGGATTTATAGCTATTTTCCAGTGAATAGATTTCACGATTTTAAAGGTATTGAAATATTTATTTGATCAGCTGCAGCCCTGCATCGTTCCAATGAATGGATTTGTCCCATGTCTCTTTGTTATTGTATTTTATTTTTGTACCTGCGTTTTACATTGTATTGTGCATCCAGATGTGAAAGTTATATTGGAAAATAAATATTTCTACCAGCTATTGAGTTAAGTGGTTACAAATCAGTTAATTAAGAAGCATTTGATTAAACAGGATATAGTTATAATTCCCAATCCCCGTTCTCTTAAAATCAGAAATAATTACTTCTGGAAAATACTTTTATGTACTGAGTATAATGTAAAGGCAGGCCAATATAAATGTTTTGCATATTGCAATTAGAATATCCCTCGGTGCAGATGTCTGCCAAAGAGCGGAAAAACCCGAAGGCTCATAGATTTAATGTCCAGACGTTCAATGAGGAGAGGAGATGTAATTATTGAAGATAGGCCTAGTTATTCATGTACAATGAGTATAGCTGTAAAATATTGATAATTAGCCCTGTGGAGGACTTGTTTCCATGTCTATGAGATTAGCAGGCACGTTTTGAAAAAAAACGTTTATAAAACTTGATAGAAATCGTTCTGGAAGAAATTGGGATTTGTTTGAATGTTTTATTTGTTTCAGGGAGGATAATAGGCTCAGTATTCATACGATGGGGATATTTCACATAATTAAGATAATACACTTACGGGAGAATGTACAACAGCAATACACGAGCCTAGGCCTACTCAGCAACACAAACAAATACGCAAACTAACAATACACACTAAAGCCCAACTGCCAATATCCTACACTGTAGGAATTTAACACACGATAGTACATTTAATTCCCAGTGTCACTCCATTGGCCTGTGTGGATAGGTCCATTCGTTTTAATGGTTATCTGCACACCCCGTGTTGCCCACCACTTTTATTAAATTGCGAAACTTGTTGGTTAGAAGAATAAATAACATCGTGTTACAGCCCTACAAGCCAGTAACGACGCTTAATTCTGCATGTAGGCACTGCCCTGATGAACAAGCCACTCTGGCTGAGTCCTTCAGTGCGGGAAGCCTTCGGGTATCCCTACAAGCCTGGCAGGGGGTCGGGTCTACCTGGCTTCTGGAAGATCCAGTCAGATAAACCTGTAACTTCACCAAAATACGCCCTCACTCAGACACAGTGAGGAGCACGGCGAGATGCAGCCTGACATTTGAAACAAAAACATTTCCCTTTAAATGTTGGGCAGTGTGTCCGTCTCCATGACTACCAACAGGCCTGGGCTCGCCCGCGTGCAGGATATATGGGCCGCCGTGACACTCCTGTCTGCTCATCCATGCGTGTGGCTTTGTAGTTACACGTGCACGCGCCTTATGGCTCCTGAATGAGCCGCGTAAACAAAGGTGATGGGTACCAACCGCCCGTCTGCTGGAGAGGCGACAGCACCCTCACATTTGGGCGGAAAAAACAGAGAAAACAAAAAAGAAAGGGGGGGGGTTGAGGGTCTGGGGGGGGGGGGGGGGGGGGGGGGTAGCCTACAATGGGTAGAAATCGTGAAACAATCATAAGCATTATGTTTAAATGTATATCCAATAACTAGTGGGTTTTGATAACGCCGGCCCATTGAGGAATATCCGTATCCAAAGATACGATTACATAATTACGCATAGGGTGGTTCGCCCCGTGGCAGGCTACTATCATCAAAAGCGAAACAAACACCGTAGTGCACATTTAGTGGACCTGCACACAAACAGAACGCAATCAGGTCAGAGACGCCGGTGCGTGCAGCGGGAGCCACGTTGACCTACATGTCTGAGAGGAATAAACGCGAGCCAAAGGCACTGCCATTTCCAATGACATTGCACCGAATGTAGAATCCCCCGGTCGTCGCGTTGGCCGTGGCTCACACACGGCCATATTTGATTCCCAGCTGTTGGTAGCGGCCGCGCCGAGCGAAGACAGCCCCCCCCTAAGATGTATTAAACTGTGCTGTCTGCATTGTGAGATATAATTCCGGAGACTATACCACTAGGCTCTCTATGCTTGACCACGTGATTGTCTAAATAATTAATGCAGCACGTCCCCTTAGAAGCGCCGCGGCGTCATTAATCCAGAGGACTCTATCTGACTTGAAAACTGAAGCGATCCCCAAGAAAATAATATCCGACCGGTCCGGTACTCGGAGCGACTGTATCCGTCACTTTAGCGCAACATCCGAGGGGCAATGGATGCTCGGTAGGTAATTTTTCCGCTTTTCTGTGACTGTGGAAGTGAATGGCGATATGTGTCAAATTGATGATCTATTGCGCCCTTTGATGTGTGCGCTCTAAACAGATTTATAGTGTGTTGCAGTGTAGTCACATTTGTGTGTGTAAGGGTGTGTATGTTTTATTTTTAATACGCTGGCCATGCCATGTGTATGCTTGCAGGTTAGCCATGGAACTTAAATGCTTGATATAATCTCTTTTTTTCTAATTACGAAAGAGTTGCTCGCTGACTATTTATGGAATCGCCATTCTTGTTAAATACAATTGTGTAAGGCTCCCCCAGTCGGAAGTTTCATGATTGCATGGGGTATTTAAATGAGAGCCTTCCTTCTAGGACAACATTTCACCCGGTAGCACACTATAACAATTATTTATAGATCAATTATCAATTTTATATTGTTAAAATAAAACAAATCACGTCGTTTCGTGATTGGCTGATAAATGTCGTGTGTAATTCCTAGTATTTGTTATTTGGTTGAACATCGGAGTTTTATTCTGGGGAGTTGGAGGAACTTTGGGCAGGTTGGCAGACCTTTCTGGTAGTGAATCATTGGCAGTCATTTTTTAAAAGGGTGCTTGGCTGCTGGGGGGCCGGGCGAAAACTGTAAATCGTTCACTTTTATTACCCCCTGAACATATGCTGCGACGCTAGCGGGCCGAGCCTCAGAGCCACAGCTCGGAGCCTCTCTGCCCGCCGCCTTTGCCAAGAGCCTCTGCTCAGAACCCCGACTCAGAACCCCGACTCAGAGCCTCTGGTCAGAGCCTCAGCTGAGAGACCCGGGTCAGAGCCCCTGCTCAAAGCCTCTCTGCCCGGAGCCTCTCTGCTCGTAGCCCCGGCTCACTCACCGTGCCCCCAGCCCGGAGCTTTCACCGCCGCACCTCCATCCTTCCAGGCGCTCAGCAACACAATCTCACACTTTTTAAATCATTTTTCTTATTCTTCGTTGGGGAGAAAGACAATGCATTAATTTGATAGCGACGTCAAGGCTGTTCTCCAGCCTGCCGTCTGCAGCGACGTGTCAGACCGCTGGCTCGCCAAACAATAGAGGCTTATTCTGACGTTTATTTCCATACAATTTCGAGTTTGAGTTCGAGTCCATTGTTGAAAAATGGTATCGATTCAAAGAATAGTATATAAGTATAAAATGCATCAATAACGATGACATAAAGGGCCTGTATATGTGACTATTGTCCATGGGGTGTAAGTACAATTGTTAAATATTGTTCATAGCATCAGATTCATGTAGGGCTATTCTGACTTTGCCTGGGCACACAATTAAAATCAGCTTATTACACACACAAACTAAACACATAGATAAGAGCATTTTCAAAGTAAACAGCACAACAGTAGACGTTTTATTGTTGCAATCCTGAAACAAGTAAGGAAGAAATGCATCGAAAACCCTAGATTTAGCATGTTTCATATCATCAAAGAATGTCACAATGCCGGTATGAGTGAAGCAGGAACCCAGAAACCTGTACATATAGGCTATATATGTAAGGTATAGGCCTGCATCTCAGATGGGAAACAAACGCCACCCTTTATGAAAATGGATTCGTGAGGTAAGAAGCAGGCTGACAGAATACAATCTGATCACGTGAACAAATATGCTTGTATCTCAAGGCAGTGCCTTTTGTCATCATAAAGGTTCCGAAACGCCTAAATCCTAATGCCAGCCCGACATATGTACAACCTATATGTTTTGAATTCCTGCAACATTTCCACGCTTGATTGATTGCCAGGGATCTTTTGGGGGAATACGGAGACCGTGTTGGCTTTTTATTGGTAGTTGAATGCGAGCCATTCCATTCTATCGGGAATACTGTCTGCATTGGTATATGGAAATGTCTGAAAAACAGCAAGATCAGGGTTAGGACAGCATTGTCTACAGAGAAAGGGTGAAGGATTTATTCTAGAGACTGCGTGGAAAGCAATTGAGTCTGAGGGGGCCACTGCTATATGATGAATTGATACACAGGTAAGCAATTGCATGGCAAAATGCAACCTTTAACCATGGGTTAATATAATGCAAGGAAATAAACGTGATTTATTTCATTCAAGAAGGCGATGCTTATTAATATTGCTCTCGATGCCAATTAAATGGATATAGAGCCACGGCGGCTATGCATTTCAAAGCTGTAATGGATGTTTCAATATTTATTTTTAAATATTGCTGACAGAATGCTTGGATGTTTTCGAACAGTTTTCCTTTTTAAATGAAAGCCCACCGAACAGAAGAACTACGGGCAGAACTTTTCATTTGGTTCTGTTGGATCGTAAATCACCTTAATTTGTTGTCTTATCGTCAAGGTGCCGTAAGCTTGATTTATGTGGTTATAACTATGGCTTTGTTCACCTGCAACCTTATATTCTACATGTATTGATATTAGGCTGTGTATCTGGAGAGACACGAGACTGGATGATGATATAGAATCAATGCAGATGCTTTCTATGTTTATTATTTCTGTGGACTTTAACCGTGGACCCTCATGTGTCGATGTATATTCTTTTAGGCCGTTTTAACCAAACGATTGGCCTGAATCAAACGCTTTTACGATTCATTAGGCCACTGACTGATGTGTGATGTATCATAAGGATTTCTATGAGAATTCAGCTTTTCTAAAGTCGACTATTTGCCAAATGTAGGCCTATTTATGACAACAGTTTTGAACAATGTTTTGGTTCTATGTAGGCTCGATTATACCAGATTACAAGTTATATTTGATTCTCTTCTGCACTGAGGGCTGCTGCGCTACTCCAGACAAGATACTTTTATATTTACCACAAATACTCCTAAATTAGGATCAAACACGGCTGTGACAAATCGACTAAACTGCTATATTCTCAGAAATGTGGAGCAGCAGCCTCGCCAAGAAACAAACATCAATTGATCCTCGACAGTAAATACAAATAAAAGCAACGTACGTCGTCGACTATACTGAGGACAATAATATTCAATATTTTTTTGCAAAACCCATAAAATATTTGTAATAATAATAATACTGAATAACCTTTTGTTTTATTATGATGTGTACCCACGGTGCGTAGGCCGGCTAAGAGGCTGTGATGAAGTGCGTAACACGTCCTCATGGACCGCTCCACGCACAGGCCATTGTGCGCACCAAACTCACCGTAACAACGCGTAGGCGAAAACACTGCTGCGTGAAAAGACGACCATGTCTGCCACTAGACGCGACACTATGTATTCAAAAGCCCTCAAAATAACACGTCCCTGTAGTCCGAGGGCCCGATATGGAGGCGTATGACCTACTCCTTAGAAAAAATCCAAATGGAAGGCACTCTTTAATTTAACGGCTTAATATGCAATTTAAGTGCATATTAATTCTATATGACCGGTCTTTTCTATTCAAGGAGAGAATCTAGGAGATTCAGGATTCAATTAGGAGCTTTTAACAAGGCATTTCCTGAGATTTATCCCCTCCGTCCTCAGTCCCTGGCCGTCGACAGTCTCTTCTCTTTCGGTGTATCCTGAGTAAAAAGGCCGTCGCTCCGTCGTGGACGATTCGAGAGCGAACCGCTCGTTGTTCATTAAACTTTGTGGTAATGCTGAATGACCCAAAGGTCACCTAAAAAGCTTATGACTGCTAAATATTTGGTCTTGCTCTTTGTTCAAAAGTGCACATGCAACACATTTTTCTTGGAAGCCCCGGGTGTGTTTTCTTGGTACGCAGACCCATCTCACCAGCCATGGAAATCACTTTATTAGACTTGAAGATAAAATAGGTTAGATGTTGTTTTAATTCACAAGTTTGTCCACACAATATTTAACCCGTTTTTTTTCCATGTAAATATATTGCCGTGTTTATCATATAATTAATGTCCTATACTGATAAAAATGTGTAATAATGATAACAAAATATAAATAGTAATAATAATAATTATATAATTATAATTAATCATATTCGTATTAATAAAAAACATAGGCATAATAATAGTGATATAAAGAGCTAAACATCTATCTATCTTATTTGTGTCCATTAGTGAAAGTAAACACAAGGGTGTTTAAACTTATTCCATGTTTGATTAAAATCCAAAACGAGTGAATGGATGGTTTGCTTCTCCCCAGGTCCAGATGTGAGCAGTGATGAATGCGTGAGGAGTAGGAAGCACATCTGCGCAAATTACGGTGAGTGATATTTATTTGATGAAAACAAAAACAAAATATGTAACAGCGAACCGATCTCCTGAATGAAAGGAAGCCGTGATTTAGAGTAATAGGCTATACCAGAGAGGCTGATGTCTTCGACCGACCGTAAATCACACACAAGTTGGAAAAGCTCTTGGGCAAGGTAATAACAATGCACTAGGCCGAACCTTTGGCTACGATTGGTTACTAAAGCAAACGAAAGCATGCTAAAACGTCAAAGTGTAGTCCTCAAATAAGCCTCGTACCTCCTGACTAAAAACCACTATAAATAAAAAATAATAAAAACAATCCAAAAACGTACTTTCGCGTTCATTAACGACTGATAATACCACGAATAAAGCCGAATCTGCACGCCTCAGATACCTGATAAAAATCATATAACGACATCGACATGCACGAATTAAATCAAAACGCAACAGAAAACTAGGTTGGTTTTGCCTCTCCAGCCACCGAGCAGCCCGGGACACGGAGCAGCTTCGGCCGGCTGGGAGCCAGGAGGCGAGCCGCGACAGCAGGAGCCCCTCAGACGGGGCCTCCGTTTATAAACCCATTGCTCACAGGCACAGCTCATTGAGGATAAAATTCTTCCCCCTGCCTTCCACCTACGCTCAGTTTTACACTTCTAAGAGTTCCGCGTCTCCAGGAGGAGTATGGTGGGGCTTTGGAGTTCTCTCCGGGGCGTTTACAACCATCACATTTGCGGTCATAAATTCTGCTGCAGTCCACACTGACAGGTGCAATTGTTATGCACGGCGACCACTTTGCCTTCAGGAGCCACCAGCATACAGTAGTAATGTAGACACCCGACGTTTGATTTAGTTATTATACAGATATACATCCTCCCGATGAAACACACAGCACCTGTTCTAATGTTAGATATTGACCGTTGGCTTTTTACGATACATAAATTAGGCCTGTCTTACTTAAGTTAAACACTTTTTATTTTTAAACGTACATCATCTTGATTGGACCGAGCAGAGAGGAGACAGGGCCGTTATATCTCCTTATAACTGCGGAATGAAATTAAAGATATCTGGATAGGCCTTTCCCATCATACCCTAACGCACCCATCCCCCACCACAGCAAAGATCCGCCATCACAGCCTCTCCAACGCATAGCTCCCATCCCGGTTAGACATCAGATGAGTCCGTGTGGCGTTATACACGTTTTATACACCGTGTGAGAACAGCTTGGTGAGCTTTGGGATGAGATGGGTGGGGGTGGGGGGGTTAAGGTGGATGAGTTTCTGTTCAGTCTTTTGATTAGTGAAAGGGTTATTGTGTGCGCGTCTCAAAGCTGATTCAGCGGATTTCTAGAGGAGGCCTAAAGCCTCAGCCGAGCCTTTGACAGAAGTTAAAGTTTAACTTTTGGCGCTCTCACAAATGGCCAACTGGAATGGGGGATGCCCATGGCTGTAGCTGTCCACATCTAAACAGTGACTCTTGCCCCACAGGAATATGATATTCCAAGAAATATTTTTGATTCAACATTTTACAAAGTGATATCTTAACGTTGTGTGTAGGCCATGTCTTGCGCGTAAAGTGGAATCCTTAGAAGGATACCTCATGTCACATGCATTAAAGCCTGATTTGTGTCTCCTATTTTATAGGCCACACAAAAGAGCGACAGTGGGAAACACCCATCACGTGATCGCGGATCCCCCCATGCCATTGGCCAGAGGCGTCGGCCTGCTTTCGCCTTGAACCCACACCATGCAGAAAGCAACGTACTACGATAACTCTGGACTTTTTGGAGGCTATTCCTACCCCAAACCAGACTCCTATAACTATGGCCCGGCGGCCCACCAGGCCTACACCACGTCCAGCCTCGAGAATGACTACCAGGCCTCGGTGTGTCCCATTCAGACCACGGCGGTTCGCCCCCCCACCCTTAAGGACACGGACCTAAACGGAGACTGCATGCGTCAGGCCAGCAGCAATCAGGGCAATAGTCAACCGCCTAGTATTGGGGAGCCGCCAGCCGCCCCGCTGTCCGCCACGTCCCCCGCCCCCAACTCCTCTTCGTCACAGAAGAAGAAGACCCCCACCAACGGCGCTTCTAACACCTCCACCCCGGTTATTACAAAGCAGATCTTCCCGTGGATGAAGGAGACCCGACAGAACGCCAAGCAGAAAGGCAGCGGCTGTACGTCCGCAGGTACTGAGAACTGATGCACGCTTCTTCTCCGAGGGCGAGACACAGAGCTTATTATTAACTTATATGGCCTGCACGAGTGTACACAGATGAGATGGGTGGCCGTTTGTTTACCGTGAGTGTGTGTGTGTGTGTGAGTGAGTGTGCGTGCGTGTGTGTGTGTGTGTGTGTGTGTGTGTGTGTGTCTGTGTGTGCAGAGAGAGATAGCTGGAGGGAGAGAGAGAGAGGGAGAGAGAGAGAGAGATGGAGAGAGAGATAGAGAGAGAGAGAGAGAGAGAGAGAGAGAGAGAGAGAGAGAGAGAGAGAGAGAGAGAGAGAGAGATGTACAGTCATATTGTGTGAATCTGCATCTACTTGACGAGTGGCGACCGATGTGGAAGTGAATTAATGTGATTGATGACTTCTCACTTCTCACGGTCTCTTTCCAGGTGAGGTGAGCGACGAGAAGAGCCCGCCTGGGCCCGCCTCTAAACGGGTCAGGACTGCTTACACCAGCGCCCAGCTGGTGGAACTGGAGAAGGAGTTCCACTTTAACAGGTACCTGTGCCGCCCGCGGCGCGTCGAGATGGCCAACCTCCTGAATCTCACCGAGCGCCAAATAAAGATCTGGTTTCAAAACAGACGGATGAAATACAAGAAGGACCAGAAGGCAAAGGGGATCATGCACTCTCCCCTCGGACACTCCCCCGACAGGAGTCCGCCGATGAACGGCCCCAGTCACCTCGGATACTCCGGGCAGATCCCGGGCGTCAACACCCTGAGCTATGACGCGCCGTCGCCCCCGTCCTTCGCCAAACCCCAACAAAACATGTACGGCCTGGCCGCGTACACGGCACCGCTAGGCGGCTGCCTGCCGCAGCAGAAGAGGTACCCGGGGTCCGAGTACGAACATCACAGCATGCAGAGCAATGGCTTTGCCAACGCTAATTTACAAGGCAGCCCCGTGTACGTCGGTGGGAACTTTGTTGATTCCATGCCAGCCTCGGGCCCCATGTTCAACCTCGGCCATCTCCCCCACCCCTCCTCCGCCAGCGTGGACTACAGCTGTGCCGCCCAGATCCCGGGCAACCACCACCATGGACCCTGCGACCCCCACCCCACGTACACAGACCTCACCTCACACCAAGCGTCTCAGGGAAGGCTTCAGGAAGCGCCTAAACTTACGCATTTGTAATATGTGGTTTCCAACGTGTGTGCCAAAAGTATGTCGCGCTGTTTTATTACCTCACTTAGTCTAATAACACTCCGAGCGAGTCATGTGTATTATTACAGTATTATTGATATTGATATTAATGCTATCGTGTGATTATTTCCCTAAATTCAGCTCTGTCCATTTCCTTTTTTATTTCAGTTTGGAGGATTCGTATGCAACACGTTAACTCGTTTATTTTCCTTTGTTGTGCAATGAGCAAATTTGGAAACAAAAAAAATTATGTTCCATTACTTGAAGGTGAGTCCGTATAACACGACATTAGAATGTCATCTTTAGTAGAAAAAATTACGGTTAGTAAAAAAAAAAGAAGAAAAAATCCCAATCTGTTGTCATATCCCGTTTTGATTCAAAGGTATCGTATTTATTTATTTTATTCCCATTGCGTCGCATTATCTCTTGTACTAGCATATCGCCTATTTATTGTTTAACGACTTTTGTATTGCACATTATTTATCCTTTATATGCGAATATTTAAATGTGATGTTTCTTTTGTATGATTGGAGGATTATTGCACTTGAAGCGTGCAGGTGAAACAGGGTTCGGCTTTTGCTCGCAGGGTAAGCCTATTGTTGGGAAATGTAATTTCTAATTGTAAACGTGGGATTTAAAGGGACGTCTGCCGGTGTGTGAGCATCACTGGGCCCTTCGTGGTTCCACTTTTGTGTCAAACTTCGAGGCTAAAGCGAAACGTAGACTATCGAATACTAGGCATCCATTTACAAACCAGCATGTCATTTTGCGTAGCTCATTTCTACTTATTTTACTCTTGGTTTTACCATTGTTATTTAATTCAGTTTGGATATCCATACATTTACGAAGGCCTAATGATATCGAAATGTTATATTTTATTGTGTTTAACATTTTGTAAATAAAGTGCTCAAATATATTGCACAGTGTGGTGCTGCGTCATTCCTAGGCCTCCTAAAGATGGGAGAGACTGAGCAGTGGCAGACGAGGGTAACAAGGCGCTATTGACGTGCAGTTGCAGGGCACTAAAACAGGCGAAACCGCATGGATCGATAGCTGAGAGTAGCCTTTAGACTGTAGACTCGCTATCAGTGCGTCTGCGGTTCTGGAAGATGGAACAGGCTGCTCTCCAAGACGGTGGTTTCTGGACTAGGCCTATACTGTGGGGATGTCTGTCAATATGTTTTTTATTTGTATAAAAATATACATGTTCAAAAATATGTCCAAATGCGTAATAACACGTTTGGAAACCTTAGGGCCATATTCAAATTGCATCATTACACGATAGGCAAATAACTGAAGGCTATGTGATACACATGGAAATGTATATCGTATATATATATATATATATATATATATTTTTTTTTTACAGTTTCTGTACATTTAGGAACGGAGATGTCGAATAAAACGTTTAAAAACATCCAAGGGAACGACGCAGCTCCCGCTGCCCGAGTGACTGTGATGTTGCCCGGGGTCCTGGTGTGTTCCTCGGCTTGTTAAAAACAGAGGAGCAGCCCAGCAGAAAGGGAGCGAGGTGGGGTGAGGGGCACAGAGTGTGAGAAAGCAGAGAGAGAGGAAGGGAGGGAGAGAGGGAGAGAGAGAGAGAGAGAGAGAGAGAGAGAGAGAGAGAGAGAGAGAGAGAGAGCAGTCCATCCTTTATTGCTCCTGGAGAGCCATTTCAAAGCTCATTAATCAAAAACTCGTCGCTTTCAGACTCCTCGCTGATTCTCCTCCTCTGAACAAAGCATTTGCATTCCAGATTCAACTAACAACTTCAAACTGCGCGGGACAATCTAAACAGGGTTTAAGGAACCCAAGTGTGGTTAAAAATGTACCAAACTATCTTTGATTTAAAGGCATATCGGGGTCGATTTGCAGTATCGGGACGGAGGTCATAATATTTGTGTGGTTTGCTGTGGACCAGGTCGAGGGGGGAGGAGGCCCTGTTTCATTATCCAGCCCCCCTCATTTCATCTGCATCATTTGTATTCTTAATCATAGAGTCGCTCCAAAACTAACCGAATTAGAGCTTGAGATTTGTGCGAAAGGGAAGCTAAACTGAAGATATTCGCCCACACGCATGCGTTGCTATTTGGTTCAGGGGGAAAATAGTTCATTAATTATCCTTCTTCATCCGAGAGAAGAGCTCTGGGTGTAAAAGGAGAAGCATATGGAAACATGCTCCGTTACAGTATAATATTAGTGTGATACACAGATCTGTGCTATTTATGAATGGATGGGACATGCAGGCCTTGTTTTCACATAATGCTTTGGAGTATTTCTGAGATGTGCATTGGCCTAGAGGCAAGGGGGGTTAAACAATATTCAATTCTCTAGCTGCATTTGATTAATACAAGTGTTAAATATAATCAGAGTGAGTCAATAAAAGCTCTTGTGAAAACTAAACAATTTCAGTGAATTGGAAAATCAGCATCAATAAAAATACAGCAAGGCATACTGAATTTAAACTGAATTTATACAACTTAAAAAAATGTCATCACTTCTAAATCACAAGGTCACTTGCATTCCGACCAGGGAGGAATATATGCCAGGCTGTTATAGAAACTGGAATATTTGTCTCTCAGATCCTTTACAAACACGGTGGATGGGATCCCAGCAGCGGGGGTGGGGGGGGGCCCGGATTGGACGGGAGACGCAGGCCACGCCCCCTCGCTGCTGGCTAATATTTACGCATGGCGCCCGGGCGAACCTACAGTAGGCTCTCTAATGACAACAGGAGGCGCTCACTGTCATTAACGGCTTCACCGTTGAGGACTTATTGCATGGTGCGGACGACAGGATAACGAGTTTAGTTTTCTGTATGACTATTGTAGTGAGAAACACTCCGGCCGTCTAGGATGGAAACGTTTCATGGACGGATTTCATCTCCAACGCGGACCCACAACAAACTCCCCTGTGTGCCAGCCATCCGAGGGCAGGACTGAACGACGGTGTTTCTAGATTTCGATGTCCAACTTAGTGCCCTGTTAGTATAGAAACCGGTGTTGAATTCGCAGGGAAAGATGGATATGCTTGTACGCGCAATGTAGGCTGCAGATCACGTTCCCATCAGCTCGTCTCTGCAGAAGATATCGCGAGGATCCCTTTCAGCGAGTCGAGGGAAACCATCTCCATCCCTAGAGATGATTAACCTATTTTCCTCCAGAGGCGAGCCCAACCTGCTGCGGATGCATTGGACTAAATAGGGTTGCAAAACAAATCAAACTATCGATGCATTCGCGATCTTAATATTTTGATTTTAAATGCGTATTATTGTTTCACAGGTAAGACTCAATGGAGTTTGGACCCTCGACTTAATGCATTAAGACTATTGTATTTACGACAAACAATAAACACGTGTATATTTGTGTTTAATAGCAGGCCTACAAGGATAACGACAATTTGATTGGACGATTTGATGGTATGGTGAAAGATGGGAATTTGTAAATAAATGAGGGCTGGGAAACGGGCCTTAGCTCGGTCTGTCTTCATTAAAAGTTCCACCATGTCGTCATCTCATTAAGGCGAATATGACATAAGAGCCTCCATTCTTCCAGGAACCATCGTTCTCCCCCCTGAAGCATCCGATTCAATCCAGTTCTTTAAACATATTCACTGTTGTGTACTACATTCAACATTCAATAATCAATTTTCGGTAATTTCTATCTCCTGTTTGAAATGATCGTATAATTATTGGTGCCCTGCTGGACTTCAACTTTTCAAATAAACATGTTCCTTGTGTCTTTGAGGTCTGTCTTTAATTGATGGATACTATGCTTGGTATTTCGCCTGTGGGCTATTTTTTATCTTATGTACATCACCAACAGCTAAGCTAGCACTTAGCTCTTGTCTGATGTTCACTCCCCAGAAAATAAGTGTCTATATTTAGTATTCTAAATTGGTTATGTTGATTCCCTTTTAGAATGGACTATGTAAAGTATCGCAAAGTAAGAAGTATATGATCTAATTTCCTCATACATTATATTAAGTAGTTAGTTAGTTAGTTAAGTAGTATTAATTTCACCCTTGAATAGTATAAAAGCTTATCTCATACCACTTCTGCAATAGTAAGAGCACATCTGTATTTCAGACAGCCTGGAAGGGTTCTTCGTCCTCTGTTATGAACTAAACGGAAACAAATTGATTACAAAATGTTGTTTTTTATGACAATAAACTACTTCCACTCCTATACTTCAGAAAGTGAGTGATCCAGACAATCAAGGTTAGATGGGTTCATGTAAAATGACCTGGAGTCTTCTCCACTACCCTGAGCACACAGATTACAAATATCATAAATAATACACAGTGGCAACAAGTTCTAATCTGCAAATACTGCCAATATAGTAAGAACAATAAACGGATCATAAACAGATGTTTGTTCTTTACGGTTTGAAAACATTGACATAGGCCTGGGCCAAGATGGACGCTCATTGGCAGCAACCTGAGCATAATAGCCCCATAATATGTGTAAGGCCATCTCAGAACAGAGCGGGGAGGATCTCATGATACACACACAGAGGCTGTGATTGCTTTAATAGGACACACACGCACACACACACACACACACACACACACACACACACACACACACACACACACACACACACACACACACACACACACACACACACACACACACACACACACACACAGCCCCAGTGTGGGCTCAGGGAGAAGGATAGCCGAGAGGAGGCAGGGAGACTGAGAATGAATGAGAACGAATACAGCAACATTTAAACAGGCGTCATTTTTTTTTATTTGAGTTATTCCTGCGATCGACATCCTACTCTATTCTGATTGCTATCGAGCCAACACAACACAACACATTTGCAGTGATTTAAGGTGATTTGTTGTTGTATTTAGTGTGTCTTCCCTGCATGTTTTGTTTAGGTTTCATCACTGTGCCTACCTCAGTGTGATGGGCCGCAGAACTAGATGCTGTTTGACGGATGGAGGGCCCTTATGTTTTAGGGTTTGGTGTATCATTGTAGGTATGATGGATTCATTTTGATCAACAATAAAAAAAAAAAACATCCTGACCCAACAGCTCATTACACGCGTGGAGAAGATGGCTTCCTGATATGTGGCAGGAGCTGGTGCAAGTCATTCATTACTCAAGCGTGGTTCATGATGAAACATAAAACTCTGGCAGCTTGTATCAAAAAATAGTAGGGCCTCTCTCCTTGCCAACGGTGTTATGGATTTCCTTCATGGCCCCTTTTTTCCGCTCTGAAATTATGAGTGAATAAATTGCATCTTCATTTATCTTCGGTTAAACCCCCCTGTGCTGACTGTGATGCTCAGCTCTCCGCGCTTTACATAATTATATTAGTCTTCTGCCTCACCCAGAAATTGATTGCCCGGGAAAATGAACCTGGCTGTGCTATAAATTACACCTATGGATCCTGAGAAATGTGTTATTTTGTTTAAAATAGTATCTGATATAATTAAAGCTCTAATTCATGGCACGCTACAAGTGCGCCTATTACAGTAACAGGGTTTGGAATTTAATCTGTCTGCAGGATAAAGGATGATCCCGCGTGGATTCCATTTGTAATCCCAGACACATTATTTCAGTAAAATAGTCTGTGACTCTGAGATATGAAAGATAGATCGTAGCCTTAATAACCGTCTTCATGAGTTCTAGTGTTAAGTTAAGAGCCCGTCGGATAACCTTTTCAACGCCACTCATTCATAATAAACCCCAACGCCGGGAGGGAGGTGTCCAGTGCTCAAGGATAAGACCATCGTGTTGGAGTTCTCCTATCTGCTCAGTCTCCTCGCTGCCGGTGGTCTGGCGGCTGGCCGCATACATCTCACCCTAGAAGATGAATGTTGTGTATTCTCCCGCTAACACACTACATAAAACATCACATCCACTACGCTCATGCTGACACGCTACTGGATTTCCACACTCAAATTGGATTATTCATTCTAACCGGGTCATGTTACGCGTTCATCCATGCCTCCATTCACCTGTTCATTCGTTAGATTCATCGTCTCACTCGTTCATTTCTCAATCGCCCATCCATTATAATTCATCCATCCGTTCATATATAAAGGCAGTCATTCATTAATTCGTCCGTCCATCCATTCCTCCATTCCTCCATTCATTCAGACATAACATATTCAACAACAAACATATAGCAGCAAATAACCCCGCAAATACAGCTACACCGCCCCAAATGAAGACCCACATCAGGCATCCCCATCTCCCTCCATCTGTCCCCCCGCCACCTCCACCTGCAGCCCCGCGGCATTAACCAACGAAGGAACAGCAGCGTGGAAGGAGCACGCAGGGTTAAGCAATTCTGCCGCACGGAGAAAGACATTTGATTTCATTTGTAGCGTGTCTGGCGCCGGGGCGGAGGTGAACCCACCTTTGGCTGTGCGGGGGGGGGGGCGAGGCACCGCGCGTATCTAGCGGGGGGAGACACAGGATTGACAACGCATTTATCTTTGAATAATGTAAATGTCCCCACAATGCGGTTCGCAGTGGTCCTGGAGTGTCCTCCGAGGGCAGCGGCCTGTCAGCCCCTGAGCTCTCTGGACCCGGCTGCAGCGTAATGGGGGCCCGGTGGCTACCCAGGAACCACCACAGTCCCCCCCCCCCCCCCCCCCCCCCCCTCCCAGCCGCCCTAGGGTCCCTGGTCTGCCTGCCTCACCCTCCACCAGCTCCCCACTTCATTTACGCCCCAGCTAGCGGGGGTCATGCAGTGGGGGTGAGGGGGGGGGTATGGTATTTTTATTCCTGCTTTATTTTTTCTGGGGGTTGTGGTGGAGTGGTTCGGAGAACGGAACAGGGAGATACTGTTTCTCTCTCTGCTTTGTTTTCTAAAGCGGCATTTATTTTGCGTTGATCCCATTGTAACGACACGGAATCGCACATGTGTGTGTTTTAAATGAATTCGTTCACGCGGAAAAAAAACAGCAATTTTTTTTGGAAGCCCACACAAACGAAGAACACAAACAAAGACGGAGAATCAGACTTATTCTTCCGGAGAGGGGATTTTTTTTCTTCTTCCAGCATTTGATTGACTTTCATCATTTAAACAAGCAACATAACTCATCTCTGAATGCTGGGAGGAGCTGCCATAACGAATGTGTGGGCCCGGGTGACTCAAACATGTATTGTTTAAAATGGATGCTCCCTGGCAGTGTGACAGCGCTGTTCAGCGAGGCAAAGTGCCAGTAAATTGTTTGTCTTCGGCAGTGCCGCTCTATAATTCTTCTGGGAAACCAATGGCATTGTGTTTGCCAAAGAGAATAATGATAGATGGGATAAAATCAAACTGCAGGTATTTGGGAGGCGGTCTGGCCACCAGGAATAATCTCACTGCATTTGTTGTCTCCTCCTGCAATGTTCCCTCCATGTTTCCTCCATTGTCTCCCCACACAATACCAAATGTAAGACCATCCTTCTGGGGATGCCGTATACCACGGCCCAGTTTACTCATTCAAACAACACAGGGAATCATTTTATTGCTCTGCAAAGGCACATACCACCCCTATGTATATGTATTTAGAGATTTATATTTCACTTGTGATCACCGCTTTCGTGCCCCTTATAAGACCGCACACATACATACACACATACTGCCGCCGTTACCGCCTGCCTCTTGAAACGCGGCTGACCCTGGTTTATATTCATGTGACATGTTCATCGCCAGGCGCGGCCGCAGTGGACTGTATGTTGGACGCAGTGATGCATGTTCCCTGTGCCTGCACTAAACAATAGGTCTTTATGTCCCCGGCTCTGGGGCGGGAATGTAAATGTGCGATCTGCATGCTCAAGTGTCCTGTTGGCCTACGCTAAGAGCACAGCTCCATCTGTCCCCTCCCTGCCGCTGGGGGAACACTAAACCAAGCCCACCTCGGCCAATTCGTCTCCTGCTCCGGAGCAGAAGGTTTCTGGGTGGGACATGCGGCCGTACAGACGACATACCAGGTCCCATGCATCGTTGTATACACTAGCACATACATGTCACTAGTACACTAGTACATACACGTTGCATACTGTTCACTAGTAGATACATGTAACATACTGTGCACTACTACAGACTGTACACTAGTACATCCATGTAACATACTGTTCGCTACTACATACTGTACACTAGTACATACATGTTACATTCTGTACACTAGTACATACATCATTACATACTGTAAGCTAGTACATACATGTAACATACTTTACACTAGTACAAACATGCTGCGATCTGTACACTGTTACCCGCAAGGGCGCATTCGTAGCCACACACTGTGTTACATACATAACTATATACTGGGTCGCATACTGGTTTACATATTAGAAACACGTTACCTACGCTTTCACATACAGGGTTACACAGGGTTTACACCCTTACATATGTATGTGCATCCTTACAAATAGAGGGTTAAAAACATGCAGTGCTACAAACATTAGGACTTACATGGTTGAATTATCTTTTTTTGCGCCTCTAACATACTGGTTTGTAGACGTTTACGTTCAGTATTTTTCGGCCCCTTAGTACTGGTTTGTACCGCAGAGCTACACCAAGCCTTCTTCGTAGGGCTAGTACTGAGTGTGTTTGGGTGCATGGGCGCTAGTTTCGACCCCTTCAGGGAACGGACTCCTTGTGAACCGCTACGCTACCCGTCGGTTCGAGGGGGTACATTTATCCCTCAAAATGCAGAAATTTCCTGTACAGTCCTCAATCGTAGATTTAGCATCTTGGCTAAACAGCAAAGCTGAGTGAAATTCAAATGAGCCAACCTTAGCTCCCAGCAACCCTTTCTGCTTCTTTTTTATATTATTGTGGTTTGTTGTGTTGTTGCTGTTGCAGTTGTAGTTGTTGTTGTCAGTGGAGTGTGATTTGTTACAAGCCCGGCCTTGCCAACTGTGAAGCGCTGAGGTGTGACCGCTGAAATGCCGAACATCTCCCCTCGCCTCGGGGCCAGCCAGTCAATTACAGAACACAAGACTCCCAGTCACGTCGCGCAGCAAATAAAACCACGGCTGCAGGAGGAACATCACAGAATTGTTTTAGCAGCACCACATTATTTGTGTTGGGACGCCGGTGTGTTCCGGAAAACGCACCACGTATTTACGTAAAGGGAAACCAACATATATGCATGTGTGTGCGACATCCATGTCGCCAGAATTAATAAATACTGTTGGGTTCCCTTAATGAATAATCATCCGGGATCCTAGTTGAGAGTTTTAAATATGTGAATACCATTTGAATTCTACTGTAAGATGACCAACATGGGCTACAGCAGGACCTGGGCAGCCATGGAGCCGACAACGTGGGGGTGGAGGTGTGAGGGGGGGGCTGGTAAGAAGCCGCTCTGCCTCTCCCTTTGTGATCCACATTATCGCCTGGATGCAGATGTGTTTTTTTTCTCCTGTGGGAGCCTTGCACCTCATCCATTACCCTGGGGCTGCCAGGGAGATAGCGAAGAGTGGATCCATTCACAGAGGGGTGTTTGGGGGGGACTGCGGTCGGGGTGGAGAAGGGGCATGACAGAGCCTGCTGCTCGGCTGAACTCCCTGTGACCTAGGCTCAACGGCGAGGGCCATGCATCACGGGAAATATGTAATCCCTCTTGGCCCGCGCTCCCCTGGCCTGCGTTTCATACAGATTGCTGCTATCAACGCCGTCAACATCCCCATGTATCAACGTCTGTCCGTCTGACGCGTGTTTGAGCTCTGTATCTGTCCGCACTAGATCCCCCTCAGATGGGGAGAGTTGATTTGTGGCAGTGTGCAGCGCAGAGGATTCTTCAAGTTTCTGTTGAAGTCCTTAACCTGAAGTCGATACTTCACAACCATTCTGATTCTCGCTTTTTTTACTATGTTCCTACCCTGTTAATAATAATAAACAAGATAATATAAAACAGGTTGGTCGATTTCCTCCATGCCCGACGCAAAATAACGTGTGTTTATGTCCTGAGACAGGAGCGGTCATTCATTTCGGCCGCACGAGAGTGTTCTATGTTTCCACCGAAGAGAAAGGAGATATAGTGTTTGAAAGATCTCGCTCGATGATCAGACAGGCAATTACTGAGCGGGAGAATAATAGACAGACATGCTGACTAATGCGTTGAGAGAGCCCCAGCCAGAGGAAGAGGCTGGGACGCCTCTTAGACCTCCACGAGATTCACTGTTTTGCTTAATCCGCCAAATTCAAAGTGGGGTGAAACCCACCCTTGGATGTACGGCGTGACTCGGAGGTTTTAACACACTGTTAATGCGTGTGATGACATCAAATGCAAATAGCGCCGCACGACATATTGATTTCCCCCCAGCTTTACAACCTCTAATGAGAGCACGCACGCTGTAATTTATAGGTTGCATATCACGGCCAAAGCAGCCACTGTTGTTTTGCGTATCCCCTGGCGCTTAAAGGATTTATTTGAATGATTTCATCACTCTGTGCAGCAATCTATCACGGAGTGGAAGTGATGAAAACGAGAGCAGTTTTTGTCAGACAAAGCTCTGAGTGTCTGCGGCAAAACTGCAGCGCAAAATACAATCCCATGTGTCTCACTTCCCTGGTTTCTGACCGGTGTCTCGGATCATGTCACCTCACAAACGAACGCTTGAGATGTATAGATCGTAGCGTTTCGATTTCAGATCCATACCGAGCAGTGAACCTTGATTGAGCCTCAACTGGTCTTGGTTCTCCTCGTCATGAGGTCTTCATCTGGTTATCCGCAGACCCCTGTTCTTCCTCAGGACAGTGGGGTCTGGAGATCTTCCCCCTCCAAGCCCTGTGCTGCTGACAGACTGAGATCAGCAAGTCTTAACAACTTCTGTTTGAAATCTTGTTGGCAGTGAACGAAGCAGTATCTCATCGCTCTTTCCCTTTAGGCTGAATTAAGGACTGGTAGACAGAAGGGTATTATGACTCGGTTTCTTAAGATCAGTGTTGACCTCTGATTTCATTTGTCAAAGACAAGGATTATGCCTTAGAGCCATTGTAAAGCATGTAAACAGAAAAACAGACTTTCTTTGTAACTGTCAATGTCAGCTGGATGCATAGTTGGCTCTGTTTACGGTTACACAGATCTAAGCTAACGTTAGCTGAAGCTCAATGCTTACCTGTTTAGGAGAAAATTTGCCAACTCGGCAACCATCTTGAGTTCCTTCTGGGCTCAAAGCTGTCTCCATCTTTCAAATGCAAGTCCAAGATTTACCTGTGATTTAGCACTAGCCTAGTCTTAAAACTTTTTAGAAAGGGGGATGAGGATTTAAAGGTCAGATGGAATCTAGAAAAATCTTAGGTGATCCAGGTTGTTGGCCGGTTTTAATGCAGCAACATGCTGTGTTTGTGTGCTAATTAGTTTCATATCTGGCAACCTGGGGTGTCAAAATGGGCAGTGGCTGGAGTCAACTTAGTCAGAAATCCCACATGCCATAACAACAACAGATGTTCCGACACATAATAACATTTCAAACAGACCGTTGTTTTCGGAAAAGACGGTATTTCGACATGGTCATTTTATGATTAAGTACAGTGTAGTTAATGTGTTACATATTGCTCCTTTAATGCACACCTCAATAACCCGTAATAACATAATTAGAAGTAAATTACTGATTTTTGTATTCCATCACTTTAAAGCAGCACTGTGTTAAGATGGTGCCTCTGGCTGTTATCTCCTCGGGTAAACAGCTTGCTTAAACGGCCATCCCATTGTCAATTCACCTTCCCTTTTGCCAAGGAGGGCCTACTAAACCTCACGTTTCCATATAGAGCGGTAACAGATAAGGAATCAATTACAATTATAATTAGCTAACTAATAGTAATGACCTGTCACTCAACCATCATGGTATCATTTTAGCTAACAAACAAAGTGATGGAATCTTGTACCATTAAGCACATAAATAGATTTTCCAAGGTTAGCCTACTGTGCAATCCAGAGAGTAAATTGAAACGATGAGAGGCCAAACATAAGAACATCTCAGAAGGCTTCCTTGTTGGAAACAAATCTTAACTGATACCGTTCCTCAATTCATGTCTGAATTGTAACAAACTTGGCCCTCTGTTATAACGCATGAAGCTTAATGCAAGAATATATTTTCTGCTGATCCAAGCTCTGATAGTTGTTCCATGTTGTTCAGCACCTAAATATCCCTACTGAAAATAACTGTATATTTATATAATACTTCTATCATATTGAATCTGATTTGATTAATTAGTGTTTACCCTTCAAACTCGGCTATTGGCTGAACAGCGAAAAAACACACAGAAAACAATTAAACCCCATAGAGAACAATTTAAACATTTGAACAATTGTAAACATTTTCGATGGGCAATCAGGGCTAAGGCTAGGTCTAAAATTAGGGTTAGGGCTGGGAATAGGCAAAGCTTTACGGGTCGAGCTACAGTTTGGGTCGAATCTTTGCCCCCTCTCCGTTTCATTCTCAGCGTGACACTAATGTAGGCTGAACGACTTTTCGTTGGCCGCCTAGCAGTCGATTAGCATATGAAACCAGGAGACGGCGGCCCGGCCTCCACAGTGCATTCAGGGCGCCGAGAGAGAGTGCCGAGTTCTGCACTGCGGGCCGCAGGAAGGACTCGGGGAACAGGGGGGGTGGGGGGGGACCCGGGCACCTCTGTATCCTTCAGCACCAAGAGGGGTGAAGGGTAAACCACTGGCATGATGAAACACTGCTGCCCCACTCTCATTGTGACTTTTTTTCTTCTGTGTTCACATTTCTCCTTAACTGAGAGCACAGGGGGAAATTATAATTAATCTGTTAATGACAGTCGGGGCTGTCATAAGCTCGGGGAGTCTATAATAAATTGCTGTAATAAAAATTAAGATTGCATGCATCATTGGGGCCTTCCGAGGGTTTGTTTAATGTAGTTACAAAAATGGCAGCAGCTGATGTGCCGTCCAGGGCTCTACCAGGAGAACGCTAATTTCTGAGTGACACTTAACCTGCTGCAGCTCACCCACAGCTGAGGGGCTTCGGGGTAAGTCTAATGGGTTTTTCAGCATCCCATTTCCAGAACCAGTGAACTAGATGGCCTGGTTTGAATCGGAACGGGCCAAAAGAAAAAAAAAACAGAGGCTGCTCCTCGGATATTAATTAGTTCTTTTGAAAGATCCGGCCGGTTCCGAAGTAGGGGATTGCCAACGGTTTTTCTGCTGTGTCGACAGAGAGCCCCGGAGCTAGCTGTGTTGGGCCCGAACTCTGGACAAATTAGCCCAGGCTCTTGAGAAGGCTTGTGAGGGGTTAAAGGTGGGGGTCGTCAACTTGGCCCCCACCCCCTCGGTCATCGGGACATCACAGAGTCCGGGCCGCTTGTAACATGAACTCTGAGGGCTGCGGCACATCTACAACTTCCTCTTCTCCACGGAGACACAGAGGCTGCTCTGTAGCGCGCCGCGGTGCCGAGAGAGGAACAGAGCGCTTTGGTTGTGCTGCCGAGGAACATATGATTAATGTGTTTTTTTATGGCAAATTAGTACATTTATAACGCCTCAGCCCATAGCCCAAAACGGCTTTTGAGGTCGGTTTTCCCCACATTTCACCACCAAGGGATTGCGATGCCACTATAATGTTGCGACGCTGAGACATTAAGGTGTATGGAGCCACTTCAGTTGTTATGGTACTTCACTGTTTTGTAGAAAAAATACAATATATGATAGTGCTGTCTGGAGGAACAATAGACCTCATCATTTTGTGTTAGCGATAGAAGGTCTCATTTCAGCCCTGCCATTTAATACATTTTGAGAGCAGGAGTTGCATCGAATCATTTCACTAGCACTAACCCCATTACTTACCCTAACCCTAACACCAACTCTAACTCCCCTACTCACACTTAATAGCCTACTACTAACCATGTTATTAACTGTAACCCTATTAGTAACCCACATTTTCAACATACCCAACCCTATATAAACCTAACCCAATTACCTACACTAATAATAACCCTATTACAAATACTAACCCTAAACCTAGAGTAACCCTAACCCTATTACTTGAATTAACCCTGATACTAATTCTAACCGAAATGCTACTGACCATAACCATATTACTAACACCAACCCTACTACGAACTGTAACCCCATTCCTAACCCTGATGCTAACAACTACCCCATGACTAACCCCAACCCTTCTAACCAATCTGAGACGACCTGCATTTGAACCATCCCTCAAGCTCAGTTCTAGTTCGGGGACCCTGTGCACCAGCAGCATTTACTGGCTACAGAACACATCGAGATGGCTATCATTAGAGCTAATGTCCATATATCTTATGTGTACAAATATTGCTTCTAATGATTGCACATGAAACGGCATGACTCGTAAAACCATGGATTCGGAAGGGGTTCAGAACCAATTGACCGAATGCTCTACCACACACTATCATGTCCAAGCAGGCTCTCTCACTGATACCTCCCTTCAGGGGCTGACAACGAGAGGTGACACTGGCGGACTGGGAGTCTGTCCTTAGCAGACTCACCAGCCTCCCAGGCCTTCAACCAGCGGGGTTTGCTAAGAGGAAGGACTTGGAACATGATCTTTAGTGGAGACGATGGGACACAATAGACTTGGTTGGGGGGTGAAGTGCCCGTGGGCTAGCAACTAATACTGGACTTGCAGCCTGACACCAATTGACACAGGATGGTTCTCCAGGTCACCCTGCAACAACATGGCTGTCTCGCCCTTCCTGGATGGAGCGGCCAAACAATGGAGGTATTTCTGTTGACAGACAACCCCTGGTGCTCAGACTAAGGTCAAGCTCACTTGGTAATATCTGGCAATTATCATCCATCCTGGCCCAAGGTCCACCCCGGCCGGGGTCACGGTGTTATTGGTGGGAAGATGGCCCATCAAGGCGCGCCGCAGTCTGGAACCTCATTGACCTCCACGTTTGGTCGTATCATTAGCACTAAGTATTTATTTCAGAGTTATTAGAATTACATTTTCACAGTGCATGCAGTGTACTTTTGGGAAACATAAAATAGGATTATTACACAGGTAACAATTCATCAACCGGGGCGAGAGCCCAGCAGCCCTTATGGAAGCACAAACTAACCAGGGAGAAGAGTATTGACAGAAACACCATGGCAGTAGGGATAGCCTACCTCTCTGGCTCTGGGAGAATTCCGTCGAAGCCTTTCCACTTAAAGCGGTTATATAAAGCCTGCATGCTGAGTCTAATAGGGTCTCGGTGGAATGAAAACCCACAGCAGAGCCATTGCAATTCATCTGGTTGTTACTCGCCTCTGAAAGGGGCCTATTGCTCCCATGTTCCCCACAACAATTATCTCCCGCTTGTCTCTCAGCTTGCTTGATGGCGTTTATTATTTTTAATCTCCCCGCTCTACCTATTTTCCTACTGCCCACCTTTTTATTTACCAATTTTTGGGTTATGCTAAATTAAATCGCTTGTTATGCATAATCTATTATCGCTGTTGGGAAGACGATCATTCTGAGGGAGCTGATGTTCCAAATTAAGTGAAACCTAATATGGCCATGGCGCAGCCCACTCGCTGATTAATGGCGGGGGGAAGACCGGGGGACACAGAAATGGTATGTAGGTTAACCGTTTTGAGGGACGCAAACTGCGTGATTTGACCGAAACCGATTTAGAAAACAGGATGTATGGATAGTAGTGTTATAATATCTGCATGCTGAAAATAAAATACACATTTTAATTACATTTACATTTTTTTGGAAATATCGAATTTAACGTTAAGAATAGGTCGAATTCTTGAGGCAAAGCTTTGCTTTTGCCGCCCCTTTGTCTTTCAAAAGTTTCCCCCCCCAAACTAAAGAAAAACAAATAAGCGCCGTCCTGTTGTTGTTTCTTTATGACCAAAGCACCTCCCCCCACCAACCTTCCATCCCCCTACATTTATGGTAAATATAATCATTCTTTTTAATTACCGCACCCGGGCACTCTATTAAAATTGTAATTCTCCTCTTCCACCTCGATTGATCCGTTCACAGTGGCTGGCCATGGCCAAATGCAGTGTATAATATTCACGCGGGTGGTACGCCTCGGTTGTGCTGCGGTGTCAGAAGCCATCTCGCAGCGAATCTCTCAGCCACCTTGGAGCGCAGCCTGTGGAACTGATGAGGTGAAGAGCATTGCTCTGCAGCGCCACGCTAGTAATCACGGGACTGAAGAAACACATACATCATCAGCCACACAGGTTGGCATGGCGAGTGAAAAGCCTTCGCGTCGCGTGAGATGTTGGACAAATGACGGCCATACGCGTGTTTGTCCCCCCACAGATGGCTGTGCATCTTCAGTCAAGAAAAGGAAAAAAAAAAAAAAAGGAGAAAAAAAAGAGCTGAGCTTGGCACTTATTCCCCCCCCCCTCCCCCCCCCCCCCTCCCTGCACCTCCTCTTGCTCCCACTTCCTCTGGCTCGCCCCATCAGTCTTTCCGCCGCCCGTCCCCCCCGGTTCTTTATTTATATATATTTTTGGTGTGCTTCTTCTCTTCAGAAGGCTCGATATCGGCAACACAGTTAGGGCCCTCCGTGGAAATAACAGTGGAGGAGATGACATCAATTATTTGCCAATTGTTTGACACATGCAGGGCATTGTCCTCGCCACAATCATCAGCGCTCCGTCGGCTGAGGCCCGAGAGCCGCCTGCCACCGTCGCTCTGCGTCCCTTCCGCTGAGGGTCTCCGGTGGGGCCGCGGCGGCTTCTGTTGCCTTCGGTTAAGGATCCAACAGCACAGAGACACGCTGGGGCTCTGTCCCAGCGTCGCTGGGAAGACGCTCATGTCAAATCACAGGTCTAGTTCTTACAGTTGCATGTGTCAGACTACACAACAGAGGAACCAGAGCACGTAAGGGAACACGTGTCAAGTCCAGACCTGCACGATGCACTCCTGCTTATTGTGAAATCCTCTGTTGGAACGATCTGGTTTTTAATAAGGATGTAATTATAAATCAATAGGAGCATGGACTGATAATCACAAAGGTGGAGGCGTATTCGAGTCTAGTTGGATGAATAGTCTTCCTTGAGGTACACAATAACAATGTTCCATCAAATGTCAATATGAGCATCCCTTGGTAGGTCACTAATGTTGTCACTAGGTCGACAATGTCGGTAGATGAATCAAGGCAACACTTCCAATGGAGCAGAACAGATGTTTCATTTGCATCGTATTTCCTCTAAAAAGGAATGCTGTCATGTTGTTGTTTTGCCTCTTCCAATGAGCAGACAGGGTTGTAAGCTAATGTGTGTTTATATTAATCCTTGTTTATGTATGTATATCCCCTATATGATTGTTTGTGTATGTATGAGCACGTTAGATAGGTGAGGAAAGCTAAATAAAGGTTTAAACACTTAAGGGGGTAATCTAACCCTGGGTAGAGTTTATCAATGAACGATTTAATCGCTAAACGATTTTGGTAGAATCAAAATGGTGCAAAGCCTAGGGCGATAAATATATAAAAAACAGATAACAGTGGATAAAACCCCCATGAAAAAGGCACATTAAGAACAGAGGGGGGGTCCTTTGTCTAGATGCCATGGAGATAGCGTTCAGTGTTGTACAGCCCCAACAAGCGCAGCCACCCTAGCACTGCCTGGGCTGCTTGCTAACTTCCTGCCCTTGGTTGAGTCTTGCTGTCTTCAATTGCACAGAAAGCCATTATAAATTAATCACCTCGCCGCGCAATTTGCATAAAACACCCACCACCATTTTCGCTCACCTCTATCTATGGAGTGGATTAGAGGAAACTGTATTAAATGGCACATTAAAGAGAGGAAAGGAAAGCTGGGGCTAAATGCAGTAATTCAGCATCTGTGGCAGATAGGTAATTCCCCCCGAACAGTATAATTAATATAATCTTCACAATCACACTTTGAAAGTAGCTCCATAGAGCAAGACGAAAAAAAAAACTGGAATATTTTCTTCAACCTTCCCAGTTCCCTCTCTCCATATCCCCAAAAATATAAGCCATTCATACCCTTTATAGACGCTCTTAACCAGAATTACTGGAGTAGGCAAACATTGACGGTATTCTGTTGTCTTAGCTGTCTCTGTATTCTGGCAGCGCTTTCGGAACAAGGCATGTAGCTGATCAGTAATATCTGAGCCTATGTGCCCAACAGCCATGAGGTAAGCGTCTCCCAGCAGAAAAAAACCAAAGACGCCTGGCTCTTCCACAGACAACGCGGAGCCAGACGAGAAATAAAGCTAGCAGAGGAAGGGAAGATTAATCGCACCGCTTTTATTTAAGCAAACAGTGTTCTGTGCAAAAAAAAGGCAATTCATCTGATCGGTTCTGATTATCTCCACCTATGAATCAGCTAAACACTGGGTCTGTCCTTTCAGATTGCAAGATCCCGAATGAGTCATGTAATAATAGAGGAAAAAATGGCACTTGATCTTCACACACACGTTCGTACAAATAATCCTTTGTTATTATATACTACGCTGGTTTACTGTAAGTAAGCCTCAGGACAAAACCTAACCTACGAGTTATTAGTTCATGCGCAGCAGGAAGATGCAGGTCTCATCCAAGTCAGACAATGCTTTGTGAGTAATAAAAAACGAGTAATAATATAGTATTTACCTGAAAACATATATTGATATATAGGCCTGTTTAGCAAAGCATCAAGCCTGCTGTTAAACCCCGCTTACAACAGGGAGGCCGTCTGAAACCTCGCGCAGGTTGCAGCCTGATCGCCTCGCCAGCTCCTCAAACAGCCCAGCGAGGCCCCGCCGAACAGATCCAAACGGGAGGCCGTCCTTCAGGTCTGAGTGAGCGCTGGGCGCCCTTAATGACGAGGTCTCCCACCGTGCCAGAGAGACGTTTGGCGGCGTACGAGCCGCGGTCGTCCCGCCATCTATCCTGGCTAGTGCAGTGGCTCCCCATTAGCAACACAATGGTAGTTATTCTCCCAGTGCGTTGCTAAATGTCACAGTTTGCATTCGTCCGATCGCTATGCATCACATGGAGCGTGGGGGGGGGGGGGGGGTTGACGGGAACCGCTCCAACAATAACCTTGAACGGCGGCCATTTCGGCACGGCACCAAGGCCTCTCCGCGAGCCTCTCGTTTGCCGCGGCGCTACGGTATATTTAAATACACTCGCATAGTCAGGGGGATGTGGGGAGGTATGGGGGGAGATAGGGGGGAGGTAGGGGGCAGATATGGGTATGGGGGAGGCAGAAAGGGGAGATATGAGGGGGGGGGGTATGGGTGAGGCGGAGAGGGGAGATAGGGAGGAGGAATGGGGGAGGTATGGGGGAGGTATGGGGGGGTAGTAGCAGCTGACCCATGGACGCCGGTTCTCTCATGAGCTAGGGAGAATATCTCCCTTTCCCTTTTTTTAAAACAAATGAAGATGGATTGTGGCAATGACTCTACATTTCATTTCTTAGCGGTGGGCATATGGATATACTACAGTCCCGCCCCCCCCCTCTCCAGGGGTACCCCGGGACGCCGCGGCCACGCACAGCTTGTGGTCCTTATTTTTCCGTTGCATTTTAAATGCAGAATATAAATATATATTTATGTATATACATATATATATATATATATATATCCCCGTGCCTGCCTGCGCTCGCACTCGCGGCGGAGGATTCCTGGGGGAGCCGTGGATGATTCAGCCCAGTTCCATCTGGCCCGCGCTGCCCGGTCCAGCGCCGCTGTGGGGTCTCCTGTGAAATGATGTCCTCTATCAGCGCTGAATGTCACAAACTCCACACCATTATTGGAGAGCCGGTTCCCCACAGACTGGAGGAAAGGTATTCAAAATCCTGTGCCCCCCCCCAATCTCCTACTCCTCCCCTCCCTCGCTAGGCTCCCCCGGAAGCTAGCTAGTACCAGAGCTCATGTGGTACACGAGTACTGTGTGTCTCTTCCTTTGCTCTGCTGAGTGAAAGTAATATCTGTTCCTTTCGGAGCGTGTTTGTAAGGCATTATAAACGACGCGGTACCAGCCTTTCGTTTCCTGCTGCGACCGCTGTGTTCCGTTTTGCACCACGCGATCGCGACGGAGTAACAGAACTGGTTGAACCCGACCTCCGGCCTGTCGGAGCGCGTTCTCGTCTCCCGGGTTTATCGACGTTAACCCGAGGAAGCCGGTGGAGTAAGGGGAGACGGCTGGGGGTTCTATAAACGCCCGCGTTCCGACCGGGAACGCTATGCGGCCCGGACCGGCCCGGCGTTGTTCCAGACGCACGCTGAACACAACGCCGCGGAACAACAGCAATGTTACGAGGCCGCGTCGAGTTGAAAGCAAACACGCCGGTCGTCAGGAGTGTGTCACTCAGACGCTGCCCTCCCCTGACCGCCCCCCACCGGGGACGAGTGTCCCAGAGGTCAGGGGTCACCGGTTCAAATGGACAACTACTCCCTGAGGCCGTAAGTGTCCGTAGTTCGACTCCGATGGCAGACGGAGGCGTGTTAGCGTTCCAGCGCTGTACGCAAAGCACACCCCCGACACAAGATTGAACGCCTCGCAATAGATTGCACAGTTCTTCCATCAAGGGGATTTCAAATGTCATTAAAACAATGCCGATTTAATTCCATCGCCGTGCGAGTGTACAAATGAACTCGCACAACAGAGTACATTTTAAACCTAAAGTAAACCTAATGTAAATCTTCACCACAATGTGGGCGACGATGAACCAATGGGACGAGAGCAGCTGTCCTCCATAAGAGAGATACATAGACGAGTGGTGGAATATTAATGAGTTAATCAGCGCCGGAATGGGAGCTGTATCCCCGCGTCGGAGGGGGGCAACAACAGCCCCCCCGTTCTCTTTATTTATTCATGTCGGTCGGGATGAGCCGGGGACACAGAGCACTCAAGGGAGTGACTCATGGCCGACCAGATCGAGGAAGACGAGGCTGTGGTTGAGCGTGTCATTGATGCTCCACGTCAGCTGGCACGGCGGCGGTGGCCCCCAAGGGACTGGGAGGGACTGGGAGGGACCGGCAGGGACTGGGAGGGAGTGGGCTGTCCACAGATTCCAAGAGATGAGCGGCACCGCGCACAGCGGTCGCTCCAGTTCGGCCCAGTGCTCCCACTGGTCCACGATAATGAAACCCAGCGTTTCCCAACTAGTCGAGGCTAATGGAGGCCGGGGCGGGAACCACTTTCAATAGGAAAACAATAAGAACGGCGCAGGCTTAATAATTGATGGTATTTCACCATATAATTGGTTTGTATAGTGTGCCGCGTTTGTCTGTGAATAAATGATAGGAGGGTCGATGGCGATAAATCGGGCCCTCTTCTATTTCGTTCACATTTTATAATGGAGAGAAGCAGTTGTTTGGATGTTAGCATGTGAATTATTGAACATGCGGGAAGCTAGCAGGTACGGCTATGTAATAGCCGCATCTAAATTAGGTCACCACAATATTTGTGTAATTGTTTTTTTTTGTGTTGTCGTTTTAATTTGGAATAACTGCGGACACCAAACTATACAATGGGGTAACATCTCTTGGACATGCTTAATCTATAGATATATAGTGTTGGTGATGCTCAGGGCATTATGTTCTAACACAGTAGAGCTACACTGCTCAACATCTATACTTTAATGTATAATCATGATGTATACGAGGTGTGTATATTGTAAAAGTGGCCCATTCTCAATGTTCATGTATTAAGGATCCACTCCATGTTTTTGTTGTTGCTCGTCACATGTGTACATGTGTTTTTCTGTGTGTGTGTGTGTGTGTCTGACTACACGTGGATTGGACTCAGTCGTTAGGGGAAAGTGCTCATCGTCATGGAAACGGGGCCCGGCCCTGTTGTGTTTCGGAAGTAAAATAATTGCAGGAAGCTGGCGGGGGACATGGAGAGAGAGAGAGAGAGAGAGAGAGAGAGAGAGAGAGAGAGAGAGAGAGAGAGAGAGAGAGAGAGAGAGAGACAGACAGAGACAGAGAGACAGAGACAGAGACACAGAGTGAGAGAGAGAGAGAGAGAGAGAGAGAGAGAGAGAGAGAGAGAGAGAGAGACAGAGACAGAGACATAGGCAGACAGAGAGAGAGAAAGACACTGAGAAAGGGAGTCATCGAGAGAGAGAGGCAGACAGAGAGAGAGAGAGAGAGATAGAGGTAGAGAGAGAGAGAGATAGAGAGAGAGACAGGCAGACAACGAAAGAGAGAGGCAGACACAGAGAGACACACAGAGAGAGACACACACACACGAGAAAGAGAGAGACAGCGAGACAGAGCGGTAGACAGGATCATTTGACCGAGATGCATATGTCTCCGTTTCCTCAAGCTCCCTCCCCCATCCCCCCCGCCCGACCAACCCAAGGTGTCCATTATGTGGAAGATGCTCTTGTTTATGTTTGGAAATCAATTGATATTGTGTGTGATGGATGGGCTGCTGCCGGAGCCGGCCTCTCCGTGCTGCGGAGTCAGAGGTGTCCCCCCCTAATGGATCGCTCGCTGGGACCTCTGAGTGCCACGGCGCTGCCACATAAAGGCAACGGCGTGCACAACCGGCCTATCATTCAGCTCCGTGTCACGGCCGCGCGTCGGAGCCCCAGCAGCACGTCGGCCATGTTTGACGCGCGTTTCATGTATCGAGTGGCCTTCAGAACACGTTTTATTTTGCTCTCTGTTAGACCTTGTGCCGTTTATTAATTTAGATAGTAACAGGGTTGGAGGGGTTGAGACTATTAAGACCCCCCCCCCCCGATGTCCTGATGTGTCACGGAGAGTGGATTAGGTGTGTAAACATCAGGGTGGAAAGAGTGGGTTAGCTCGCCGAATGACCGTGGCTATCGCAGCCATTTAATAATTGAATTGATATGTAGGACATGAGTATCCATCCCCCTGCCCCCGCCCCCTTCCTGCTCTTAGCCCTTAACACTAACACTTTACTTCTAAACGTTACTTAATGCTGTAATGGTCTATTCAAAGGGCATAATATGATTATGAAAGAGCTACTACAGTGTACTTTGGCACAGCCTCAACCGCCTCTGCTTTCAGCCCGGTAAGTAAAAGACAGATAGGTGGCCTAGATTAGACAGAGCTGTGTGTGTGTGTGTGTGTGTGTGTGCACGCCCGTGCCCGTGCGTGTGTGCATGTCTTCCGGGTGCTATACAAATAGCGAGTGCGCAACCACTGCCAGGGTCTCCACGTGCACTTTCATCCCGGTCCTTTCCTTGCCTCCAGCGATTGGGAGTCGATGACCTTTTACTGTCAACTTCCAACATGACAAATCACCGAGGCTGGCTGCCCGTGTTTTTAAGGAATGCGGGGGTTCACAGGCTGGTCAGGGCGCTTGCAGGGCAGTAGGACCCCCCGATGGAGACAGACGTATTAATTGAGAGATAATAGACGTCGATGTATTAATTCATAGATAATAGATGTAGATGTATTAATTGAGGGATAATAGATGCACGACGCGAGGAGGACGCCATTTTTTGGGGGAAGGCCAGAAATGGGATAGCCTTCAAAGGGACCAGCATAAATATACACACACATTCACACCCACACACACACACACACACACACACACACACACACACACACACACACAAATATACAGAAATAGACACACATATACACATACCATTCACACACACAGCCACAAGAATACACATTTAAACATTCAAACACACAGACAGACACACGGACACACTAATACACAATACAACATTCACACACACAGACTCACAAATAACAACATTCACACATGCAGACAAATGTATACACATAACAACATTCACACACACAGTGCACACTTAGGTAGAAGGTTTATTACTCACAGAACCTTAATATCAAACAGCAGCTTGAAAACAAAATAATCTGGAAACTTACTTATTTTTCTATTAGTCATTATTATCATTGATTATCACTATAAATTCTGATGATCAGTATTAATGCTGTTGCTCGTATGTTGTTGTTACTAGTACAAGCAAGCATAGTATTAGTAGTTATTAACGGTTATAACTCATAACGTGTGATGTTATTATTCCAGTTGGAGCTGAGCGAAGGGTCACCAGGCCGTCGGTGACGTGACTCGGCCCGTGAGCCAGAGACGTCCGACCTGGTGTGCCCTTTGCTATGAAGTCATCTCCCTACCTCACCGCGACCAGCCGGAGATCAAACGCACGGCGGACACGGCCTCGGTTACCTCATCCCTCTGCCCTCCACACAGGCTGCCCTCACAGGATAACGGCATCACTCACTACCCTGTCAGCCTTCACGCCAACACCTCTATATGTATATTTATATATTAACTGCTCTCGTTTACATTGTCTCACAAGGTCTCGGGCCAAGATGCCAGTTTTCCCATGATGCCAACCTGTTGCCAGCTCGGACTATCTCCTGCCAGGGAGAGACGCGCGAGGTCAACGGTATGGAATCCTGGGCGGGCGTTGGCATGGATGCAGCGGGGGTCAAAGGGGAGCGGTGTAGATAACAGCGTCGGGTCCCGGAGCGGTTGGTCAGGTTCATGTAAAAGGCAATGCCAGCGCCGGGGGAGGGGGGAAAGGGGGGAGAGGGGTTCTCGTGCCTTATGCTGGATGTGCGTCCAGGTGGAAGGCATTATGTTTACGTCCCAAATGTACCCTCTCTCTCGCTCTCTCTCTCTCTCTCCCTCCCTCTCTCTCTCTCTCTCTCTCTCTCTCCGCGCTCGCACACCGGGTGAGTCGGACTGCGGTCCGCTCGGGTAGAACAGATATGCGCCACGCAAATGGTAGTTATAATGGATTTAATCCGGCACACTGAACACCGCCGTGTAAGCCAATAGTTAGTGAGCTGAACAAATTAAAATAGAAAATTGCCAGATCTCCTATTCAGTACTGTGGAACCAGTGCGTTCTGTGTGCACAGCTCGAGAAAAGAAATGATCATTTCATTCCCAGGGCTTTGAACGTCCTCAGATGATGATACACGGTTCCGTGCGAAGCGGAATTTCACGCTGGCTCAAATAAGCAACCCTGCGACCGCTGTGGGCAGGGTAATTCCATAGGAATTAATTACACCGCATCAGTGTTAGCCGGCCCCTCGTCCACTGAAGCTAAACCAGAAGGTTATATCCCGAGCGGTAAATCAAGCGGCGCTACGACCAAAAAGCCGCGGCGCAATAACACCGCGCAATTAAACCTACAGCCGGCCGCGCTGGCCGTCGCCGCCGCGGTGGGGCTAGCTCGCAGCACATCTGTTTGCTATTTTCACCAGTGAGCTGGAGAGACGTAGTCACCGGTGCTTTAGCACCAAGAAACAAATGTTTGGCTAATAAAAGTTTCTCATGCAGACTAGAACAGGAGGAGGGGAGGGAGGCGGGCGGGGGGGCGGGTGAGAGAGCTGGGGGGTCTAAGACCACAGCACGGCGATAGCACCGAAGGCTAGGCTAGGCTGCAGACTCATGGCTAGTGTGCCAATAAAATGAACAGCCAATAAACCCAGCACTTTGAACGGGCTGTCGTTGGACAAACTTGAGGAATACGTGACAACGGGCGCTTCCCTATGAGCGTGTGGGCGGGGGGGGCTCAACCAGTGGGTGGGATGGTGGGGGAGGGGGGCAGGCTACTTATATCACACATCTCAACGCCTCACCCACCGCAGGGGGGGAGAGGGGGGGAGTCAGGCATCCTGTGGGAAGATCTGGGGTCGATATGCGCTCACCGTTGCTTACATGAACTTCACTTCCACCTAATCACTCCTGGCCCGACGCCGCCGGGAAGCACGGGGAGGGGACACTCGGGGGGCGGGGCTTAGATATGGCACAGGGGGCCGGCTGTGAGTGACGGGAGACGATAATGGCGATAAAATGGCGTCCCGATAAATAGGTGCTCGTGAGCGATGATTGATCTCCTCCTTTGAGTTTGTAGGGATTACCTTTCCTGGGATGAGGTTGTGTGTGTTTCTTATCTTTGGTATCAGTGCATTTAGAGTTTAATACTGACTAATGAGGAGAGCTGTTATTTATGTAGAGCCAACATATTTATACACACCAGCAGAAGTCAAAGTGGGGGTAGCCCACATACACTCAATTTGAGCAAAAACGTTTTTGTTTAAAAGGCCGTAAACTAGATTCCCGCGGAGGTTAATCTGTTTAACCCGTGTAGTCGTTTCCGAAACAAGTACTTAACCTGTTGTATACACAAGGCCCTCCGCGGGATTAAAGAGGTGACTAATAGGGGATTACCCTAATCCCGCTGCTGTCTGCCTAAAGAGCTGTTACACCACAGGGTTTATAAATCCACAGCAAACACCCTGAGGTGAGCCAACACGCATCACACACTTTGTGTGTGAACCTTAAGCTGTGACTTAAGTATTGCAGATGTGAGAGGTATCAAGTTATACAAGGTCTGTAACTGAGGGTTTATATATATAGCATATATATTCCAATAAAACTCTCTCTAAAACTTGAACATATTCATATATACATATATATATTTGTGTGTTTTTCCATCTTTAACTATTTCGCAAGTACTGCTGGCATGGGGTGCTTTTAGGAGGTTACCTCATTCAGATTAAAACTAGCTCATGTCTGTGACCGGCTGATGACGACAGGGTCTTCAACCAATGCGTTGGCCACGGTCTTTCCCAAATCTAGTCTGCACAAAGAAATGATGTCAGACTCCCCCTGTAGGTCAGCACGAGTACTGCACCACCCACAGCTTGGTGGCAACAGTGTGCATTACAGCGGATATTAAAAGCCTTTAGGTAACATGTACTGCATACACTGGCTATCACACAAGTGGATGTTATCTGTTTATCAGGGTTAGTTTAGTAGTTTAGTCTTCTATATTTTATTTCACAATTATTATTATCGCTGTCAAATTTTTGCCTTTATTTTTTGGGTGTACAAGTAGACGTATAGAAGCCAAAATACTGTTTTCCCACAAAATAATAAAATCTGCCACTGAGGTGAAGCTACCAAACCAGAGGCTAAACTAAATGAGCGTTGATGACGCGAGGGCTATCACATGGACCTGCCCATCTCCCACATACACACACACACACACACACACACACATACACACACACACACACACAGGCACGCACACACACGCACGCACGCACGCACGCACGCACGCACGCACGCACGCACACACAGGCACGCACACACACACACACAGGCACGCACGCACGCACGCACGCATGCACGCACACACACACACACACACACACACACACTTCAAAAGTGCATGCATTAGTATGCATGTGTATTTGTGTGTTGGTATTTATGTGCATGCAGTGCAGACGTGCACATGCGCGTGTGTGTGTGTGTTTACCGATGAGAATAGGCTCTGTGGACTCATCTCCTTCAGAACATGTTTG
>NC_136936.1:49363751-49413751 GCF_949987615.1 Pollachius pollachius
TGTCGAGGTGTCCCTGAGCGAGACGCCTCACTCTGACCGCTCCCGACGAGCTGGCTGTCGCCTTGCATGGCTGACTCTGCCGTCGGCGTGTGAATGTGTGCATGAATGGGTGAATGTGAGGCAGAATTGCCCAGGAGTTGAGGGCTTGGTGGCCGCCTATCGCAGCACCGCCACTTCCCTCTCTCATTCATCTCCATCGCCGTCTCTCACGTGGAGCGTGACCTAACAGCGGCTCACGTGAGAACCGTGTTTACCGTGCGGAAGGACAGCATCAACAAGACGCTGCGGATCAGAGGAAAGAAGACGCCGCCTTACCAGAAGAGAGGTCCCGCCGTGAGAGAATCTGGTTGGAGGGCGGCTACATCGCGATAATGAAGCCAAGGTGGTCCGGTTCACTCGGGGCGGGCTGATAGCGGAGCGAGGGGCGGTCCGCTAGTGGTGGGATGCAGGGGGAGTTTTAGTGGGGCCCGCAGCATATGTCAACAGACTTCTACTGTGGTGAGCTTAACCCCCTAGTGGCGCACAGCGGTATTGCAGCGGCAGGCTGCTTTTAATACACAGCAGTAAATCCACTTAAAAGACCATCGCTGATGGTTTCACCGCATGAATGTAAATATTTTAGAGGGTGTAGAGTGTTGTTGATGGCCTCAATATGAATATGATTGTCTTAATAGGATTGCTATCTGCTTGAGAGTGGATGAGTGAGTGTCTGAGTGAGTGAGAGGGTCTGTGCGTGTGCGCTATGTGAGTGCACGAGCACGCATGCACGGTGCAAACGCTCAGCGATGTGATTCTGCACATTGTGTGCATGAGAATGCATGCGCAGTGCACGCAAACGTGCACATTGTACACGTGCACGCTTGTCAGTGTGACAATGTGAGTTTGCATGACGCGTGTGCACGAAAACACAGACAGCACATCGCCATGGAGACGTACAAAGACAGCACAACACACATGGTGCTGCGCACACCTTCGCGCAATGTCTTCAATCGGGTACATCTGCATTGCTGCACGAGAGAGTGTGTCCGTGTCCAAAGCGCGGTGTAGCAGCAGTAACAGCAGGGTGGCTCGCTCACGCTGTCGTGGCGTTCTGCTACAGTACGCCTGTCAGTTCCACTGCGCTGCTTTCCCGCTGCTCAGCACATCCCCCATCTCCCGGGCCCTCGGGGGGGGGGGGGGGGGGGGGGGGGGGGGGGGGGGAGGAGGAGGAGGAGGAGGAAGAGGAAGAGGAGGAGGAGGGGGAGGAGGATGTGCTCTTCTGTGGCTGTGAGGACAGAAGAGCACGTATGACGGGCTGACGCTACGCTGAGACGGGACCCTGGCAGCGTTCTGCAGCAGCAGCAGCAGCAGCAGGGCCGTCCCCAATGGGCCCCGCTGTCTCTGCTCCCCAGACCCCGCTGCAGCAGCAGACGTGACGACAGGCCCCGTCTGGGAGCGTCCCGGGACCTTCTTCCAGAGCCAGGGATCGGCAGCCGCGCGGCAGGTGCGCGTGTTGCCGGGGTGAGCCGGACGGACATCTCCGCCCCGGCTTCCTTCCCTCGGAGAGCCGTGCTGACGTCTCGTTTCAGCACCTGCTCTCCGCGTGGGCCGAGGCGTTTAGCGCTCATGGCGTGGGGGGGGGGGGGGGGGGGGGGGGGGGGGTTTCATGCGTGGTGAGGACCGTCGTTTGTGATGAGATACTGCACATCTGCCGTGGTGTACTAGTGCAGCTAGTGTGTGCGTACTAGTGCAGCTCGTGTGTGCGTGTGTGCGTGTCTGTGTGCACACGCCCACACACACACGCACACACACGCACACACATACACGCACACGCACACACACACACACACACACACAGACACACACAAATATAGAATGAAAAGGAAACGATAAATTAACCAAAAGTTTTGAGAACATGTCGGTTGATGGTCATCCTTCACTCGACTGTACAGCGATCTCTAAACCAATGAAACCCGTGTTCTCTTATTGACCAACAGGCCTTTCTCCTGCGGCCGCAGACGCAGAGGCCCCAGGTTAACAGACAGACCCGTTGATACACACCAACGCTGCAGAGCGTAGGGTAGGGCGTAATGAGGAGCAGGCCGAGGGGCCCGTGTGGGAGAGACTCCCCTCTCTGTGGCCAGCAGAGCAGCGCATTGTTTGTGGGGAGCCTGGATTCTGACCTCCGACCCCCCAGAGCGGCCTCTTTGACCCACCGGCCGGTTCATACCAGGGTCACAGAGTCCTCTCTGGTCCTCCGGCAGACTGGGTTGATGGAAGCCCACCCCCAACCCCCCCCCCCTTCCACTCCCACACACACAGAACTACACACACACACACACACACACACACACACAATCTCATGATGTCTGTCTCATCCAGACCCACAAATACACACTGAACTAGACACAAACTAACACACACCTTCTGTCCTTCTGCCCGTCTGTCGTCCAGACCCACACCCAAACATAAAAACAACACCATCTCCTAATGTCTGTCGACCAGACACACAGACGCACAGACACACGGACACACCCACACGATATTAAGCATTGGTAATTTGATAATAGTGGTTTAAATAATAACGTATTTATGTCCTCATTTTGCAATCTTTTCCTCCGAGCGCCTCTGTATTCCTAAAAGTAGAACAGAGCAGATGCTTTGATGCTCCCCCGGCCACGGGGAACAACAAAGCTGCCACAGCCTCGGCCGGCTTATGCCTTTCACCATGCTACACGGCCTTATTTGCGACCAATAGGAACGCGGTTTGTTTCCATCACATGACCTATCACATGCTGCCGGGCAGAACATCCACCATGTCCATGACTTTAGGAGGGCACCGGACTTGAACATGGGCACCGCTTTCATTTGAAAAGCAGAATCAAACACAACAAAACAAAACCAATGGTTTATTAATCGGGGTCAGCGAGAATCTGCGATGAGGCTCGGGGGGGGGGGGGGGGGGGGGGGTGGGCAGAAGACGCTCTGGTGGGACGGTTGGCTTGGGGACCAGAACAGGCCGGGGGGTGTGGCACGGGGGGGGGGTTGGCAGTGCAGTGGTTGGCATGGGGACGCGGGCGCGGTGGTTTCACGGTGAAGGAGACGATGATGGCAGCGTGCGCTCTCTGGCCGCGAGGGCGGCCGACATCATCACTCACGGCTCCCGCCACACGCATCAATCTCCGAGGAGAGACACCGCCGAGGTGAGCGGGTGTTTCACCGGAGAGTTCGGAGCGGGGTCACACCCAACACACACACACACACACACACACGCACACACACACACACATTGTGTACGAGGGAAATCCCAGCAGGTAAACCGAAGACGCACCCGTTTCCCAGTGTTTTTGAATATTATGTGTGTGTAATGCTCTCCCTCTCCATCTTATGCAACACAAACAGAAGGAATTCATTTTCCATCCTTGGTTGAGGAAAAGTACACACGCAGTATTGCTCTACGCCTGCTGGGTAATACATCTTATTGATAAAACAGTGCTCCATGAGCCAAGTCATTTCATGCTCAGATGCAGATTCTGTATCTTCCTAGATCTTCTCTAGAAGAAGAAGAACCTCCACGGAGACTGGCAGCAGGAACCAAAATGGCAGCCGCTGCGGACCAACTGACAGCAGAACGGATACGAAGGAGAGGAACCTCCTGAACAGCGTTGTCATCTGCACCACGGACAACCACAACAAACATTAGCGGTCGCCTTGTTGCTGTGACATTTGTCAACAACCTACGCGTTCACCTTCCACCCCCCCCCCCCCCCCCCCCCCCCCCCCCCGTTTACTGTAACATCGCATCCGGGGCGGCTGGGAGTGTCAACATCATTAACATGACTGTCATTAGCACACACACACACACACACACATACACACACATACACACAGAGTCCAGGGGGAAGACAGATGAAAGTTGGTTCCCTGTGCCAGCTCTGTGCTGCGGGTGCCAGTGTACTGTAAGCTGTAGCACTCCATTTGGAGGTGACAGAGGAGCCCCCAGCCAGACTGGGGCGGGCAAGAGAGAGAGAGAGAGAGAGAGAGAGAGAGAGAGAGAGAGAGAGAGAGAGGGCCGTACACCTCACTGCAGTAACAGCGTGATGTTTCAGGGCAGGTGGGGGGGTCGTGTCACGGATCACTAACAGTCCCAGTTTTAAGGGTGTGTATTAAAAGATGGCGGGGGGATAGTGAAACGAGGAGATGAGTGGTGAATGTGTGTGTCTTAACGTGAGGAATATACCCGCTTGTGTATTTTACGACGATGTGTATATTGTACTGCGAAGGTTAAATGAGCCGACTGACTCTCTGCGATTGGCTGCAATGTTAACTAGGTTGAACAAACGCTTAGTTATTAGTGGGATATGCTTGCACACTATGAGGTTAGTGTGTCAAAAATCAGTTTTGAAACAAAATGTTTATTCAATATTCACGTTTAGTACAAATTGAAGAACAAATATCTAAATGAGTGCGTGAAGGTAGATACCGAATCATTGTTGCCCTAGCAACTGCTTTGACTTTTTTTTCAGTTTGGAGGGGTTTGTTTGAAAGACCACAAAAGTTGGACCACAACCAAAAACTACAGAAACACATGAAATACAAGCAGAAAATGTCAACCAAAACTTCCGCTAAAACAAAACCAAATAACCCAGTGAGGCCATAACACTAACGCTAATCCAAACTCCAACCTAAACCAAATGAAGCTGCCTTTGGCGTGAGATTCACCGAGGACTCCTTCCTGTCATCGGCTCTGCTCCGGGATACGAGCAGCTCCCTTTGACCCGACTCGACGCGGCTGAAGACAACTTCAAGGCCCCCGGCCGCAGCTGGAACCACTTACAGCCGTCTGCCCGCCGCTCGGCCTCTCGGTGCCCCCGGACTAGCTTCCCAGCGGCCTCACGGGGGATAGGATCCATCTGCACATCCCAGCCCTCCGTCCTCCTCCCCCTCTTCTCCCCTCGCTCCTCCCGGGGTTCGGCCTCGACCTCCCCCCCCCACCCCCCCTTGCTCCCGGGAGGTGGCGGGAGACGAGGAGCCAGGCGAGGAGCCCGGGCCGCGGGCGTCCGGGGCGGTTGCCTTCAGTCCTCCGACGCCCGGTTCCTGGAGGGGAAGGCCACATGCTCCGTCTCCGTTCTGCCTTTTTGTATTTCGGGCCGGGGCCGGGAGCAGGAGTGGGCTGGGCCTGGCTCGGCGCCGCCGTCGTCCAATGGCAGCGCGGGGACGGCCGTTGGGGCTGTTGCTGATTTACGGCACGTCGTTAGGGAAGCACATTCCTCTTCCCCTACCAACCCAGGTGGACGAGGGGCCTGGGAGGCCCCAGCTCTGGAGAGGGGAGAGGGGTTTCTCCCCTCTCTTCCATGTCTCTCTCTCTCTCTCTCTCTCTCTCTCCCTCTTTCCATCTTCCTCTCACTTAGTGTCTCTATGCCTCTCTCTCCCCCCCCGTCTCTCTCCCTCTCTCTCACTCCCTCCCTCTTTCTCTCTCTTACCCCCTTTGTCTCTCTCCCCCTCCCTCTCTTGGCACCTCCACCCCGCATTCTCAGTGTAATTCACTCACCCCCTCTCTCTCTCTCTCTCCTAGTCTCTGTGGATCGCAGCATGGCCGAGGGGAGAATAACAACCCACCAGAGAGAGAGAGAGAGAGAGAGAGAGCAGCAGCTGTAGCCCACAGCCCAGCGGGCTGCCTTACACGGCCGCGCCAACATCCCACCGTGACAGGATGTAGCGCGTGCTCCGGCCCGTCCACGCTCCCGCTGTGTTTATGAAGGATACACACACGTCCTCTTCCCATCGCAGCCTTGCGGTAGGCTGATGCGGCTTCCCAGGCACGCCGCCACCGCCGAACAGATAAGGATCCTGGTAGGAAGTAAGAGGGATCGCTGAACCCTGTCGTATCCTACGCTAAAGCACCATCAATTACACGCAGTCCACCAGCGGATCACATCTAGATATGAGCGGGCTGCTCTTTGTCTAGAATCAATCACAATGAGGCCGCGGTGATGAAAAGACCCCATAAAAAAAAGCAGGGGGAAAATGCTGTAGCGCGTCGCGGCTACACAAATAAAACACCTTCTGTAACTTACCGGGGGTTGGGGTAGGTGTGTGTGTTTGTGTTTTGATGTGGTCATAAACCACTGAAACGTCACTCCAGCCCCGGCTCTCCCCTGCAGTATCTCACCAGTCAATCACAAACAACACAGCCGGTCAGGAGAGATTTTTGGAGTTGCTTTGCCCTCTAGTGGCGAGGCATCGTGGGTAGTGCGTCCTGCCCCCTTGTGTCTGGGAGGTGGGGGGCGGCTTGCTCCGCTGCATGTCAGCAGCCAGTGTGGGAGTCAAAAGTAAGCCAACCACAAACCCGATTCCACAATAAAACTGTTCCTACTTGTTACGGGATGATTTGTCAATCCACGCCGGACATAGCCTGGCCTCGCTCCTTAATATTTTTATTAAGCGATTGACAGTAAAAGGAATGAGTTGTTAAGGGATTTTAGCACTTAATGAAATTTAACAAGCAGCCTTTTATGTTTACTAGGCCACTAAAAAGCTGGCAGGCCGTCCCTTCACTGCGTTCAACTCTGACCCACACATAACCGAGATGCTGCGGTGACCACAGTACTGTCATGGGGTTACGGGGGCCGTGTGGAAACACATGGGAGTGGGAACTCTTGCATTTAGGAAGCACCAAATGATCCTCGTTTGGGAATATAACCCAGAGCCATTATTTCATTGGTCTTCCTATCTACTATAGATAGTGTGTGTGTGTGTGTGTGTGTGTGTGTGTGTGTGTGTGTGTGTGTGTGTGTGTGTGTGTGTGTGTGTGTGTACCCTTGCATGCATGGAGGCTTGCGCGTGTGTGTGTGTGTGTGTGTGTGTGTGTGTACCCTTGCATGCAAGGAGGCTTGTGTGTGTGTGTGTGTGTGTGTGTGTGTGTGTGTGTGTGTGTGTGTGTGTGTGTGTGTGTGTGTGTGTGTGTGTGTGTGTGTGTGTGCGCGCGCGCGCGCGCGCGCGCGCGCGTGTACCCTTACGTGCAGGGAGGCTTGCGTGTGTGTGTGTGTGAGAATGTTTTTTCCCTGCCTGTTATGATGTTGATTGCGTCAACACAGTAGCAAGCAGCCCCGTTATGACTTCACTAGGGACCAACAAGCATTGTTTGGACTTGTTTTAACTGTGACACACACACGTTTCCTCTCCACTGCGCAGGCACACAACTCCCTGAACCCAACTGAAAACGGAAAAATAGCATTGAACCGAATTCAGTTTATTTTCAGCAGCACTTCTCCCCTAACAACGCACAATGGTCCCTAGCGACCGACGGCAGGATCGTTTGTGGACGCCGTGACCCTGGCTGACCGGGCGGCCCGCGTCTGCTTTCTGTCCCGGGCACCGCATTGGTCACCTCACACCCGGGCATGTAATGACTCACGTGCCCGGAGACATTGCTGGAAACAGGAACACAGCCGCCCGGGGGCTGGTAACAGACCTCCGGTTAGGAGAGGAAATTAGCATTTTTGTAAGTCATCAATAGCATTTATTAATTTACAATATTTAGAAACTATAGTATTATGGGTACTACTTAATTTAGCATGTTGTTTTATCCAAAGAGACTTACAATAATATAGTACATTTGTCTTCTACTAACACCACTACTACTACACCCCAGTACTACTACGTCACCCAAGTACTACTACAGCCCAGTACTTCTACCCCCCAGTACTTCTACACCACAGTACTTGTACACCCCAGTATCAGTATTACGACACTATAACTGGCCGACATCGAGGCCACACCAGACGGTAAGCATGTGTGCGCGTTGGCCGCGTTTCAGGCCCGCCGCGAGGCGTCTCCCTTCGCACAGAATAAACGTTCGGCGCTACAGGGAATCCGCCGCGCGATGCATCACTCTAAGTGAAGTCCCCTCTGCTGCAGCCGTGCTCCACGGCCCTCCTCTTGATTCGTCTTGTCTTGTTATGACCGCTCAACAACAATAACTGGCTTCGAGCATCACGCTACTAGCAGCCGTCCCAAGTCCCAGAGTCTCCCAGTATGATAAGGTGGGACTGGAGGTGATGGTGTGATGTCCGGGTGTATGTGGCCCGGGCATACACGACGGTGTTGCCAAGAGTACAAGCAGCTGTGGTTTCAACGGAGAGCCCGAATGTTGCATCAGAAAATACCTCTTTCTGCATCCTTTCGCCTTTCTCTGCCGAGGTATTTTTGGGCTCTCAAAGCGCCATCATAAGCACATTTAAATAAAATAATAAAGCATGTGCGGAGCATGAGTTGCCAAACTTTTAAGTTGGCCTGCAAGACTTATTCTCGGCCGACACACACCAGAGTAAAACTGATTAATCAGTTCAGAAGAAACCGAGAGCCGATAATGAAATGTAATCTCATTTGGAAAACCCTAACAACCTCCCTTTTCCCTTTCCACGGATTCGCCAGGGGACCGCTTCTGCAGAAGTCCCCGCGGTGACGGTAAGGCGAGTGCAGACTCAGCCAAGTACAACAAGAAAAGAGCTGGACTCTGGTTCTGTTTGGGAAGCTGATCCCAGCGAGCCACGGAGGGGAGCCTTGAACTGAGGAGGGGAGACCGGGCGCTTTGTCATCAGCCAGCTCCCCGTATCACTGCAGCGAGGCCCAGGGTTATTAAGAGAATAGGATTACAACGCAGACGACTCGCCCCCAGTAAGGACATCATCACTCACAGGGCGAGCGAGCCGACACACATTTCAGCGGGATTGTCGCCACAAGAAGGAAGTTGTAAACCAGAGGCTCCCAATCCAGGAAGTCTCCTTTCATTGAGGATAATCTCACCTATGAAAACTAAAAAAAAATAAAAACCACCACATAGCTCCCTCTGCTCCAGTAGACCCAACACTGTGCTACTGGCCTCCCACCCCAGGCCATCACACTAGGTCCACACTGCCTCTACCTGCTCAATGGAACCCCTAATGGAGGATTAACCACCTTCTCTTCGTAACCCAACGACACACCATAGCCCGAGGAGAAGGTTCCCGTCCTCATCTGAAACGGACGTCAAGAGTGGGATATCTGGCGTGTCCGAGGACTTCCAGGACTTGTTTATGTTGTGTTTACCCGCTCCGCTCCCCTGGACGCTGGGGTAAAACCAGTCCCTTCATTAGGCCTTATTACGCACAACACTCACTCAACAGCTGGCTCCAGCCGCACAGAATGCCTCATTTAGCCAGGCCCTCTTTTATTGCGGTCATATAGTTGGGAGTTGTAAATGCCTGTCTGGCCCTAACATTGTTCACCCACCCCCCCCCCCACCAACCCCCTACCAGACCCGTTTGTGGCTAAAGGTCTGCTCGACTGAGTGACAAGTGTGCTGCTCCAAACCAGACCTGGACAGAAACCTCCGAAATCCCAAAACAAGTCGACGCCATCTTGGAGGGTCGTCCAGGAAAGGAGCAACACCCACACTCACATTAGCGGAGTTTAGCTTTATTAGCTTTAGCCACGTCGTTAAGGGGTGCCTGTCTTTTCGGACCTCATGAGGGCCATTAAAATCCGAGCCCACCGATTGGACGACAGGGAGGTGACCACAGAGCGCGTTATAGGGTCTGGGAGCTCGCTCTCCTGCAGCCGGCAGGTGGGTCATTTGTGTCTACGACTCACCTGGGAGGTGGTCCTGATATCAAGTCCGGCTATGATGGATGACCGGGCGCTGGGGTGCTGTCGGGGGGGGGGGGTCCTATGTGACCTGGCGTATTCAGAGCAGGGCCCTGATCAACTCGGGTTATTTATTTTTCTGTGACGAAATGAAATCAAAAGAGCTGAAAAGCTGTTTTTGCGATGTGTGCGACGCGCGTGACACAGTAACGACATGGCAACCACGCCGGCTCCTCTCGGCCACCCGCTGGCCTTATCTGGTTTCTCATTAGCACCCGGAGACGCAGAGTAGCCGAACCAGAACGCCCCAAGTAAATGCAGCTCCTATATAGGTCAGATGTTATCATTTGCTAGCTCATTCTGCCCAATAATTCAAACCATGTTTTGGGGCGATTTACTAATAGGGAAATGTCGTGCATGTGATGATTTATTTCGATTGTGGATAGTGGAAGAGTAACACTGATACTGTTTAAATGTTCTTCAACCTTAAATGAACAGTGACTTATTCTGTATCTATATTCTATGCTACAATTTGATCAGTATGATCAAATTAATCAGCATGATCAAATTGTAAATGTAAGCCATCAAGGAATGCCTCAAAATCAGCTGCAGAACTATTATCAAGACGTCCATTTGATCCTATCCTGGACAAGGTAAGACAACATTACGTTACAAACTGGTATTGCAACCGATATGGTCTTCAATACTATGCACCAAACCCGCTCCTCTCTGGCTGCACTGCTCATTGTTTCATTGTTCTGGCCGGTTCCTCTCTGTAGGCCTGGTGTGGCGTAGTGGCCCAAGTGTAAACTACAGTGCGAGACAGGAAGGAAGAGGGGCTGGAAGGGGGGGATGGGAGCTGGGATCCCACACCATAAAACCTGGCAACCTGCCTCTCCCTCCTTCTCTCTCCATTGTTCAACGGCCCCTTTTCCAACCCATTTTCACTGGATTTGTCATGTGCCCTGCGCATCCTGTCGCTTTTAGCGGCACTAAAAAGTTGTTGTCGGTCATTAGACACAACAGGCTCTACGGTCAGGCTAGGTGTCTCTTCTTCTTTGTTCTTACCAGTGCGATCCTTGGAAGCACGCAAGGACAGGCGTTTTTAACCGTTTGATCGATGGTTGCTTTAATGCTGCACTAAAAATATATGTGCAGGGCATGTGTTTGGAAATATCAGTCATAATGGGCCAATCAGGGCCACCTTAAGCTAAAAACAAGCCATCATAGGTTGGCCTGTAGAGAGCACAACCATAGCATTTCTGGAGCAATAAACCATATCTCCTCTTGCAGCACCCCCTTGTGGCGGAATAGAGCAGCCACCGCGCTCACCCTGTTGTGATTAATGTTTTACTTCGTGGACAGAAATGCATTTGTACACACGTTGGAGTGGAGCAGATGAGAGACGCAACGTTTAGATATTTCAAGGCAGTTGGTGATTAAGTGGTTGAGTACCGTGATCTGCAAAACTTCACTAATGTTTCATTACTATTATCAATCTGCTGTTCTGGTGTTTTAGAATTTTTTTTAAAGACAAATTTTTGGAGGAATTTGGAAGTCAAATACCAGATATTCTTTCCTATTCGGTGTGTTACACATCATTTTCTTTGTATTGTTCCAAATTGTGTCAATATTATATTTAAATCTTATTCATGCCACAACTGAGAGCCTTTGCAAAATACAAATGATTCATCATATTATTATTTTATACACGTTTTCTAGGCAGGGGGTGTACATGAGAAAGTAAGAGCTTCTGCAACTACTCCCCCTGCTGGCAGGGGAGGAGATGATGTGTGAAACCCTCACTGAAGGCCAAAATCCAGAGAAGGGGATATGCATGTTGGACCGCATACGACGCTGTGATCCGAATTACAAACAGGCTGTTGATGCTGGAAAACGTTTCCCACACACTCAGGGATTTGCAAGTTGGACAGAATATGATGCTGCCATCCAAATTATAAAATGGAGGCTGTTGATATTGGATAACGCTTGCCTGCCACACACACACACACACACACACACACACACACACACACACACACACACACACACACACACACTTCTTTGCCCAGCTACAAACTAGTATATACACACACTTTCACATTCATACTGGTGGCAACCGATATAAAAATAACATATCCAGGCAGCTGCAGCAGCAGGCGGGCGTTCCTATAAACGCTGCCTCCTGCCTGTCGTTTCCCGGGTCTCGGCGGGAAGGCCACGGGAGTCGTGGGGGTCGCTCTGGCGGAGAAACGGATCCTTCAGGCGCGGAGGGTTATGTGAACGGAGATAGCTCGACATAAACCATTTGTTCAGCTCAGGTGAGCCCGGCCGGACAGCTCCAGTACAGACTCACCTACCCCCCCCCCCGACGCAGCCCGGCAGACAGGCAGCCCATTGCTCACACGGTGTTCAGCGGTAATACAGTGGCGTTTACCGGGACGTGTGCAGCGCCTGACGATGTAGGATAAACACGGAGGCAGCCTTGTTGCTTGCAGCAAAACATGCAGAGTGTGTAGTCAAGTTAGTAGTGAGTCCAAAATCCCAAAATGTGTTTTTATGGTGGAATGGACACACACACACACACACACACACACACACACAACGATGTGCGCGTGCTTCAGTGTGGCGCCGCTTTGCCCTGTCGGACATGAACTGCCCTGTCGGACATGAACTGCCCTTTACTGAACATCACGGATGACGACGACGACAGGTGAACCGCAGCGAGGGCGGCCGGGTGTTGGAGAGAGGCGACGATTCCTCCCGTTGTACGAACGACGGTGGGTATTAGGTAATCGTGTGTGATTCCCCGTCGTGATGGTCGTAACGCGGTTAGTAGCAATGCAACGAACGACACCGTTAGCTTTCGGCAATTGAATCCAATTAAGTATAACGACTTCATGACGTCACGCATGTTTCGCTGTGTTTCAGTGTCGTCTTCGCCGGGGTGGTACACACGAGCTGGGGATCACCGCAGGGGGGCGGGGTTTACCCCTGTGTTCGACATGCACCATCCAACGCACTCATCGCACGGAGGAACATTCCCCACCCACCTCCAGGGGCCCCCTGCTGGGCCGAGTCGAGGGCCAACACGGGCCTGCCTCATGAAACACGCAGCTGGCACTGAGCTGTGAATTAAAATCCAAATCCTCCCGCTCGCGCTCTCTCCAACGCCACAGTGCTAACTTTACACCGGCTGTGTCAAAAGCCTTTATTTAAAACCCACGTCAACGTTCGTCTCTATGACGACGACCCCCCCCCAACCGACGCTACGTTAGCGCGAGGACTGCCTGCCTAGCTTGGCGTGCGCGGCGGCGGAGGCAGCGACTGGGCCTTTTGAGTAATGAAGTGTTGGGGTTCCGTAATGAGACTGTTTACAGGGAGCGCTTGTTTCACATGAATCAGGCCCAGTATGTTGTTAGATAAATACCAGCTCCAGCCACGCGGCGCAACACTGCTCCTGCTCCGCGCGAGGCAGGAAGCGACGGCCAAATTCCTGTGCGATGAATGGAGAGGAAACGCGCTGGTGGTATAGCGGCCAGCGGCCCCTTACCCCGAGATCCTCCGGAGTGGCCAGAGGATGGGACGGCCATTGCTCCTTCCTCTGGAGGCGGTGGCGGAGGTGGTGGACCCGGGCCGGGGCGCGTAGGTGAGGCTGATGGAATAATAACACACAGAGCCGAGTGTTCTTTTCATTAGCCGCACGGTTTCATGTTTTTCATCACGTGGCTGCAGAGAGAAACGGAGACCCTTATTTCTTGAGCCGGACAAATTACTCCCTACTACCCTTCTGGGAGATGCAGCTGCGTTCAATATCTGCGTGTGTGTGTGTGTGTGTGTGTCCCATGCACACATGGGGGATTTCCTGTGGAAATAATAATTACCCGCAACATGCACGCAAAGCCAGCGATAAATGTTTGGCTCTCCCGATACGTATATTTCAACATCGCCCAGATTCATCACATTTCATACAAGGAGTGTTTTTAAGCCCAACCAACGAGGCCTTCATTAGGAGAACGAGGGAGCCAAACCAGTCGTCTGGAACCGTGCCCTCAATCCGTCACGTTATGTAAACCCATCAATCCCGCGCGTTGGACGTGAGGCACAGGAATGGGAGCTGACTGTATTAATAGGGATAAGGCCTCTTATTATTGTTAGTGATTCATAATACCTCTTAAACCAAAATAATCCCCCTCTTTTTGCTTCCACCTGCAAACACCTTATATCCCAGATGACCTATTTCCCCAATTACTGGTGCCATTAGTCTGCGGGGCCCCCGACTGAACCTGCGTCGGGTGCTTCTGATTGGCGGGATTATACAGGACCTCTTCTGACTGCTGCATTAGCGCGTGTTCTCTGCGCTCTTATTACAGAGGCAGGGGAGGAAGAGTTACGGCCGCCATCAAGCGAGAGCAGCCCCAGTGATAAATCTCCTACACTAATGCACGCACTTTAGAGTTCGAAACTGTAAATAAAGTCAGAGGAGCGACATGTAGTGCTTTACTACTCTACCTGAGAAACGCCTGGAGGGAATAGCTTCCGGCTGCGGTGGGCGGTCAACGACCAATCAGAAGCCAGCATCACCTCGTTTAATTGGCTTGTTGTGAGTTTAACGCAATTGTAAAAAAAAAAAATAATAATACGTTAAAGCCAATGATTTTTAATATATATTGAGTTCATAGCTCATGAAACCTGCCCTGACATAACCTTTATTAGTTTTACAAGGCTTTTATTTGCTTTGCATGAATCATGACGCCAAACTTAACGTTTGACACCGTGCGTGCGTTTCACACGTGTCGCTCATCACACTAATTAAGGGTTTAATTGTGGGTGTGCTTCTTTTAGGTACCAGGTAGGGGGAGGAGACTCAACTGGTGAAGATACCGCATCGATCACGGAGCCTTTCCAAGTGACATCATAGGATGGAGAACAGGTAGAGAAAGCATAAGCAGGCTTAAACATTAACTATTTGTGTGTGTGTGTTTGTGTGGTTAATGCGTTATCTTCACTAGTCTTCTATCCGTGTCCTGGTACTTAAAATGACACCCATAAAGACTAAATATTAGGAGCGGCACTTGTTTTGTGCCTAAGGCTGACACCTCTCCGGAGAGTGTCTATTATTACATTCAAACATAACTTTAAATTGATAATTTACAATTTAGCCATTTAGCAGGCTTTAATTCAAACGACGAAGGGATTGAGTCACGTCGGTAGGGAGCGAGACCACCAGCAGGGGCAGGGCCTCTGTGCCTACGGCCGTTTCAAAGATAATCTTAGGATGTGTCCTTAAGCATAGTGGGCGTACATATATGGGCGTACACACCCTCAGATCAACACTCTCCCTATTGGGTCATAGCAACCGGTCGGTCCTCCTTTTTGTTCCTGTACCGTCTTATCGATCGGGTAAACTGTATTGATGACCGCTGAGGAACACCGGATCAACGTTCGACATTCCAGCTCACTGACCCACCATGGCGAGGAATTGAGATTCCGATACCTCCTCACGCACATGCCCACATGCACGCAAACACACACGCGCATAAACACACGCACAAACACACACGTGCACACACAAACGTGCCCACACGCGTGTGCAAACACACACACACACACAAATACACGCACACACAAGGAATAATTTTGATGCTCACTGGCGATAAGTGGGGAGACAGTTCGTTCTGGGTCAGACGTCGGCTCTCTATCACGATCATCAAAGCGCCATCCATCTCCCAGCGCAAACACCAGCGACACCGTAATTACCTGGGATAATGCGTCCGGCTGTCAGAAGCAGGTGATAATCAAGCTGTTTTCCCCGCCGTCATACAGACAAACGCATCGATTTCCTCTCCCTGACCGATTACATTTTTCACGCGCCGGACGTCCGTTCAAAACACACCAAGACGCTTCCACACATGAACCTGTTGTTTGTTCCTGTTTGGCTTCAAAGGAGAAGGCCGGCCTGGTAATCATCCTAGTTTTTTATGATTTCAACAGTTAGAATCTGCTTGAGGGCGATCCTGTAAACCCTATCGAAGTGTCGACCCTGTTAAATTCCTTGTATTTCAAACACGTAGAAGGAATTTCAGCTTTCAGGCACTGTGGTGGAAATTCTTTGAACTTTATTGACAACACAACTCAGAATAAACTTAAAGAGTTTGTAATAATGAAGGGTCAAAATAGTATAAGATAAAAGCAGTCTCTGCAGAGAGAAGCCAAACAACAAGCATCCTGCTGTTGATGCTCTGTAGGGAGCCCCGAACAGGGGCCCCACTCTAGTGTTAGAGCAGGGAGAGGTCCTTGGGGGCCCAGCTGCATACAGGGATGCCACGACTGCTTTCGGCCACCTCAGGACATAGCTTGTGGTACTGCTGCGTATGAGTCAGCCCAGGCTAACTCTTAATGTATGTATATACACTAAACTTATGCCTATAGACATAATCTATAAAACCAAGTAAAATACACAAGCAATATAAAAGTGAGTAATTCGTAAAGATGATGAAATCCTAAAGAACACGTCAAACATATCAACACCCTGTTGGCATAAGGTCTACAACAACAGTTGCGCAAGCTAGCATGTAGCACATTAGCTCTTTGTTCCTCTACCCACAATCCCCAAACCTTGGATGTAGCCGCAGCTAGCGACTGTTTAGATTGGCTCCGGCGGTGAGGAGGAAACCGGTCCCACACAGACCATCAAGTGCTAATTGGTTTGGAATGGATCGGCCGCGTGACAGAGAGAGATTCCAGATGATTCCGCCCGCCAACAGCGCTGTGGTAAACTTGGCGGTTGGTTCAAACGCTCTCTTCCCTCCATCTTTCCTCCATCGTCGACTTCAAGCGCGTCGATGATTACACAAGTACGCAGACGGCGATGGAGGCCATTTTGTAATAGTGTGCGAGGCGGCGGTGCTGTTTGTTATTTCTGCGTTGATTGTGTCTGTTCAGAGAGCTGTTTGATCCGGAACGCCGCGGGGAAGACGCCGGAAGGGCTAGGATGTACCGACGGGATGAGGTGCAGATGGAGAGATTAAAGAAGGCCGGTAACTTCTGCTATCTTTTATTCTCTTCTGGTTGGAGAATGAGAACGGGAACAGGGCACCGATTTGAAAAGCGCAAGAAAAACTTTAGCCAAGAGTTCAAACTAGGTAAAGTCATCTCACAGGGCCTTTGTGATCGATGTTAAAATAGATGTACTACTTCAGCAATTCTCAGACTACTGTGTCTTTGGAAAGGGTTAGTTTGTGTGTGTGTGTGTGTGTGTGTGTGTGTCTATGTGTGTGTGTGTGTGTGCGTGTGCATTCATGGTGTCTGTTTAATACCGACTGACGAGGGAATGTACTATCTCATCTCAACTTTCCGCCCCAAAGTTACACCGAAGCTTTGACCCTTCATCCTACATAACATGTAGTATAACATGTAGCATAACATGTAGCATAACATGTACCATAACATGTACCATAACATGTACCATGACATGAAGCATAACATGTACCATAACATGTAGCATAACCTGTATCATAACACGTATAAGACGCAGCTCAACATGTACCATAACATGTACCATAACCTGTACCATAACATGTACCATAACATGTAGCACAACATGTAGCATAACATGTAGCACAACATGTAGCGTAACATGTAGTATAACGCATAGCATAACATTTAGCATAACATGTAGCATAACATGTAGAATAATATTTAGTATAACGCATAGCATAACATGTAGCATAACGGGTAGCATAACATGAAGCATAACCTGTACCATAACATGTAGTTCAACATGAAGTATAACATGTAGAAGGACACGTAGCATAACATTGTAGCATAACATGTAGTACGACACGCCCAGGGCCCTGAACAGCTTAGTTCACATGAATGTATAAAAAAAGTTGTAGGAGCCGCAGGAGGTGGTCGGGATGTCCTTGGGCGTTCAACATGGCCGCCGCCGGAGAGGCCGGTCTGCTGAGGCGAGATGTCTCCCCCGCTCAGTGGAGGAGGACAACAGCAGGAGGGGGATTGTGTTTTCCCTCTCACCGGGGGGGGTCTTCCTCTGGCAGCCGCCGCCCCCGAGTTGTCTGGGAGGTGATAGCTGAGTTAATGATATCAGCTTATAATTAATACCGGAATCAAATTTCGGCCACTTTGCATTCGCCGTGATGCGATTATTCTGCCGTTGATTAACGTCACGCGAGGCAGAGCTCGGCGCTCGCACACTAACCTTGCGCTCTGTTTTGTTTTCTGTTCCACACTTTGAAAGGGTGGACGTATAACGCCTTGGTCTGACTCACTTAACTGTTGGTAGGAGGGCTGATCGTTTGAAAACACCCTTTGGACGAGTTTGCCAGACTGAAGGTTGTGCAATGGGCTCATGCCTTCTGTCGTTCGTTTTGAATTCACGAGCGTCTGAACTCCAACACATGGGCATTCTGAACAAATACTGACGTCTTTGTCTCATGCATCGCTCCCCTCAGACTGCAGTGTTAACCCAATCCCTTCCATGTAAGACACACAAGCACTGCAGAAAAGCACTGGGTTAGGTCAAAGGCATTTTAAGGCATGCACGGTTTATTTTTATTGCCACTAGTTGACTGCAAAAATATTTGGCAAAGTAGCGTAAAACTTTCTCTAAAGTAGAAATACAAACTTCTCATCGTTAAACTCTAGGAAAGAGGGGGGGGGGTGTGCCCTGATATATACTAGTTCTATAAAAACGTCAAAAGTATATCAAGCTAGTTTCAAAACTCTCCCCAAATCCAGCTTATGGCAGCACCCAGTCTTCGGCGTTCCATAGATTCTGTCCTGACAGATGTTTATGATGATAATATTTTGCCACTGACAATTCCCACTTTTTCATTTCCTGGTGAATTGTCTTAGCACGGTGCGGCCGTCCCCGCGGACTCTTCTGGGGTTTTTATTAAAACACGCTGACAGCGCCAAGATGGGTGATATGCAAAATCCTGCTGATGCCTACTTTACCCTCTGCGGTGGAGATCTGGGGGTGCCTCAGGAAGGAGATATCTGGGAGCGGCCTTCAGCAAAACTGATAAGAGTAATGTGGAGATAGGGAGGGACGCTGCTGTTGGTCCTGTTGTTGAGCACTTTTGATATTGTGTTTCTCGGCTGTTTCTCTGCACATCTTTGTGGTTTCGAAGAAAGTTGTTTATTGGCACAGAAAAACAATGGCTTCCAATTTAAGCAAGCCTTGATTATCTACAGTTGTAAGACCTCATAGTCATCCGTTTTGATTCCATCACCACGATACAATGTCTGGTATGTATCTGACTGAAATGTGTATGACAAGAAATTAATGATCAGAATTCAAAACACTATTATCATCCATGACAATGCAAGTGAACCTCAGAGTATCTCTCAGTTTTCAAATCAATACATTTCTGATGCGGTAAGATATATATCCTGTTATATATCCTTCAATATCAAACTGTGTTCCGCTAGATAACATCAACACCTAAAGCACCCCCTCTAATAGAAGGCGAGGCAATCTTCTCTGCAATATCACGTCATAGAATTATTACTTCAGACATTTTATTTCCCCTTCTCCTCTCAGTTCACCCCTTAGGTCGACCCCCCCCAAATTCGGCCGGCGAGGAAACAGTCCCGAGAAAGGTACTTCCTGGGAATATCATTCCTCCCGGCAAATCGAAAGTGAAGGAAACCATGCTGTGCGAGGAAATTGTTCTGCTAAGCCATTCTGTCCTTCACTCTGCCACGTGGCATCTCTCTTCCCAGCCAGTCGCCAGGGACGCGCATCAATCTTACTGTGTGTGAGTGTGTGCGTGCGTGCATGTGTATGCCGTTGTGTGTATGTGTCTGTTCGTGTGCGCTTTTGCGTGTGTGTGCAGGCATACGTACGTTTATGTGTGCGTGTGCTCGTGTGTCTTTTCGTGCGTGCCTGTGCACGAGCGAGCGCCGCTGTTGTGTGTCTGAGCTTGTGTGTGTGGCTACATAGCTGGAAGGCATGTCAACGCAGGTTGCAGGGTTTCTATCGTTCAGGATGGAGCAATATATGTTTCCTGGGGCTCCGCGCCGTGGTTCTTCACACTGTGGTTCTTCACACTGCGGTTCTTCACACCACGGTTCCTCCCACCGCGGCCGCTCTTGTGAAGCGCGATGGCGTTCATTAGAGAAGTCATTAAAGAAAGTACAGCAGCCCAGCCATAGATTTCCCCTTTGTTGTTCACATATTAGTACTCGATTGCTCAATTCGTCAAGTGTAACAATTGCAATACCCAGAATGCAATGCCGTGACAGTAGGAACACTCTGCTGTGATTGTGTGTGTGTTGTGTGTGTGTGTGTGTGTGTGTGTGTGTGTGTGTGTGTGTGTGTGTGTGCGTGCCTGAGGAAAAACAAGACATAGTGAGACTGATGGACCTCGGAAACAGAGAAGTAAAGCTGAAAAATCAGATCTTATGAAAACATCCCCATTTAATATACACCACATACCATTTAGAGGGGACTGTTACCCACCGGGTCTGACAGAACTATGAGTGCATCATTGTGCTACACATGCATTGATTACAAACCAGACCTATAGAAGGACTCACACACAGGACAGCCTGGGAGAATTGGGCTTTAGCTTGGGCAGCATTTCTCCAGTCCGCTGACATTCAGTCACAAGAAACTCAATTTAAATGAAAATACTACTCGTCTCAGAGCAGCACCGACGTCGTGTCAGCTCAACTGACACACACTCCCATGTTGGGGTGGGGGCTGGGCGGGGGGGTAGGGAGGCAGACAATGAGTGAGAAATACATGGGGGAGTGTGAGCGTTGCTGCGTTATGGCGGCAGTGTGGCGGGCTGATAGATGTGTTCTTTGGAAGGTGAGCAGACTCCTCCGTCCTCCCCTGGCCCCGCGTTGACACAGATTCACCCCCAGAACCGCTGATCCAGTGAAGACCAGCGCACACGCACACACGCACGCACATACGCACACGAACACATACGCAAGCACACATGCAGGCACGCACACCAGCACACAAGCAGACACACACACGCAAACACACACAGACACATCTACACACAGACACACACAAACCCCATAGTGGTGCTCAGGGTAATTATTATTAGAGCCGAGTTAATACGTTCACCTTCTTATTTTCACTTATTCATGTTCATCAGTCGTCAGTTCAACAGTTCCTTTAGTACCATATAATAATAATAACAATAATACATTGTTTTCATTTGGCGCTTTCCCAGGTCTCCGAAGACAGAATACGGCGGTAAAAACCAAACAGAATATCAATCAAAGGTTAACACTCGCGAGCACACAAATGAAGAGGCAGAGAGAGAGGGACCGAGGGGCGAGGGGGCGTTCGATGGAAGTACATATACAGACCATGCATACCAAACCATCGTCGCTGTATACCATATGTACACCGTTAAACATGGCGTTCCCTGGTTTTGGCTGCGGCTTCCTGCCACGATGGGAGGGGTCGCTACCATGCATCTTAGGAGGGTTTGGGGTGCTGCTGTTTATTCGCACTGATGTGTTTTGTGCTCATAATTAGTCATCATAAAAGAGGCACATCCGGTGGAGAATATCCCATCAGTTCTCATCTCCGCCTTCCTGCCCGATGCACAGAGCAACGCCGGAGCGCGCTGATGCAGGCGTCTGCATGTGAGTGTCTATTCAGTGTGTGTATTCATGCAAGCGCATGTGTGTCCTTTTCTGTATATATACTAGTGTGTATATGCGTTTGTACACGTGCGTGTATGTATCTGTATTATCGATGTGTATATATGCTTATGTGTTTATATGCATGTGCGCATTGATGAGTGTGTGTGTGTGTGTGCATGTATATGCTCAAGTATGTGTGTATATGTATGTGTGACTGTGTGTGTACGTGCGTGTGTATTTTCCTGTGTGTATCAGTGTATATATGCCTGTGTGTGTGTGTGCACGTGGTCCACACGCCTGTGTGTGTGTGTGCACGTGGTCCTCACGCCTGTGTGTGTGTGTGCACGTGGTCCACACGCCTGTGTGTGTGTGTGGGAGCCTGGTGTCCTGGGCAGTGGTATAATGTAAGATCACTGGTGTGTCTCTGCTCGGCTGGGGGAGCGTGTTGCCATAAAATATTAACGACTCACAGGCCGGGCCCCGTGACAAGATGAATGTAATTGGCCCTCGCAGCTCTATCCGCGCATGTTAATGAGATGGGCTGGTATTTAAATCAGCCCCACCACGCACGCCCCGAGTGGAGTGCCACAAACACAGATGCCGAGTGCAGAGGAGGCGAGACGCGGCCTCGCACCTTATTCGGCCCGCCGCGTCTCCTCCTTCCTTTTTGTCACTGACGTCATCATCGCCTGGTTGTTTTGGGGTTTTCTTTGACCGCGCCGACATTCTTCAGTTGTGTGAAATAAATGTGTGTGACTCTTGGGTGAAATCATTCCGGACGATTCTTTTTATTTTGGGCGGGGGATGTGGGAGTTTAAAGTCTCAGGGAAGCGCCTGAGGATGTAGAGCGAGGGAAAGAGAGAAAGAAAGAAAGTAAAAGAAGGTGGCCTGGAGAAAAAGGAAGCCAGGAGTGTAGTCTTTGTGTGTGTGCATGCTCATGCGTGTGCTTGTGTGTGTGTGTGTTTGTGTGTGCCTAAGTGTGTGTGTGTGTGTGTGTCTTGTGCTTATGTGTTTGCGCGCAGACGTGCAGATGTGTATGTGTGTGTGTGTCGATGCGTTCGCGTTCGTGCGTGCGCGCGTGTGTGTGTGTGTGTGCGCGGAGGGGATGTGCATCTGCCTAGCACCTGGCCTGGCCCGCTCCGACCCGGCCGTTGGCCGCGGTCGGGAACAGAACTTAAGTCCCTAAAAGGAACGAGGCTCCCCAGGAGACGCGGAGAGCCGGGCTGCAGCGGCGGCGGCGGCTCCAACAACAGCTTGAGACGGCCGTCCCTCCTGAGGGGGGGGGGGGGGGGGGGGGCGGCGGGGGTCGTATGCGGACGAGCTGCGGCCGTAAAAGAACCTTCTACAAGGGGAGGCAGGGGAGCCGGCAGCCAGGAGCCTGCATGTGCATAAATATATACAGAGGTGTGTGTGTGTGTGTGTGTGTGGGGTGGGGTGTGTGTATGTGTGTGTGGGGTGTGGGTTGTATATGTGTGTGTGTGTGTGTGTGTGTGTAGGTGTGTGTCTGTGTGTGTATTTGTGAGTGGGATGGAGGGGATATAGATGTGTGTGTGTGTGTGTGTGTGTGTTTGGGGCCTGTGTGCTTGTGCGTGTGTGTGTGTGTGTGTGTGGGGTGGGGTGTGTGTGGGGTGTGGGTTGTATATGTGTGTGTGTGTGTGTGTATGTGTGTGTAGGTGTGTGTCTGTGCGTGTGTGTGTGTGTGGGAGGGAGGGGATGTAGATCTGTATGTGTGTGTGTGTGTATGTGTGTGTGTGTGACTCGGTGTAACAATAACAATAACAAAGGCACAAATAAAAACCACTGCATGTTTATCTTTAATCGGTTCTCGCCTGAAAGAGTCGCACAGACCCTCAGAAGCTGAATCCGTTCGGGCGACAAGAACCAACAATAAGTGGTGCGCAGATGGCCGGCGGTGGGACAACTACCTTCATGTACGCGCGGCCGTTACCTTTGAATCTCCGTGCCTGGTGGCCATGCTCACCACCACCTCATAAACCCCCACCCCCCCCGGGCCTTGCTCCGACCTGACACCGGCCGTACCCAGGTGTGAGCTTCAAAGACGGGGGTCCCGGCCACATGGGAAGGAGCCGTGGGTGGCTGGGGGTGTGTGTGTGGGTCAGTGGGTGTATTTATGTGCGTGTGTGGGTGCGTGGGTGTGTGTGAGTGGTTGTTGGTGTGAGTGTGTGTGTGTGTGTTGGTGTGAGTGTGTGTGTGTTTGGTGAGGGTAGGTGTTGGGTGGGTTGGTGTGTTTATGTGTGTACAAGGATGTCTGGGAAGTGCGCATGTGGGTGGTATGTATAATATGTGTGTGTGTGTGTGTGTATGTGCTGTGAGTGTGGTTGTCAGTGCAACGGCGTGTGTGGTATCCATCTGTGTGTGTGTGCGCGTGCGTTTATGTGTGTGGGTGTGTGTGTTTATGGGGTTTTGGGCAAATGTGAGGAAGCTTTGCTATGCTGTGTGCTTCAGGGGTGAATGGCAGTGTGTGTTTGCGTGTGTGAGTGTTTGCGTGTTTGCGTGTGTGTGTGTGTATTTTGTGAATGTGTGTGTGTGTACATATCTATAGACATGATGCCAGAAAGGAGTGAGTGGGGGAGAAGGGGGGAGAGTGGGGGAGAGTGGGGGAGAGGGAAGGGGTGGAGGGGGGAGAGGGAAGGGGGGAGAGGGGGGAGAGGGAAGGGGGTGAAGGGGGGAGAGGGAAGGGGGTGGAGGGGGGAGAGAGGGGAGAGGGAAGGGGGCTGGAGGGGGGAGAGAGGGGAGAGGGAAGGGGTGAAGGGGGGAGAGGGAAGGGGGTGGAGGGGGAGAGGACAGATGGCCTACCTCATGGAGGCTGAAATAAAAGAGGGAATTAGAGGACTCTGAGGTGTACACTCTGATGGCAATTACAGCAAATAGATTGGAAGTGGACCTCCAGGCACCCTGGGAGCCCCCTCCAGAGAGACCCCCACCTCGCTGGATCTGGTTTCTACCACCTAGACAGCTCTGCCGAATTACACCGCCAATCTCCTGCCACCTCACACTTCCCGTAGCACCTGGGTGGCCGCCGCTGTGCTGGGCTACTGCGGCTAACACGCCACGCTCATGCGCTAATTCGGCTACCGCGGCTAACACGCTACGCTAATGCGCTAATTCGGCCACCGTGGCTAACGCAGCTAACGCGGCTAACACGCGACGCTACCGCGGCTACCTCCAGTGGGCATCCCTTTCACGAGTCTGGACCCTTAGTTTGGGATGTATAACTTGGACACGTTTTTTTCAAATCCAATTTTAAAGATCTGTGGGAAAGTGTGCCGAATGTAAGTTATTCTGTGGCCCGCAGGAGTTTGAAAACAGTCAATTATTTTTTGTCTTGCTTGCTTCCGACGCATCGATTCCCCAATGATTTCCAGAGCCCCTCCTCGTAAGGATATGCAGCAATTGAATTAGGAAAGAGCGGGCGATCGATATAAAACGCATCACACATTCATGGCGCTCCCTCACAGCCCGGGGAAACACGGGATTCAAATGGAAAAAATGCGAACAAAGTAAAACATACTTACGCATAAATGTTTGGGCACCGTTATAAAGTTTATCGACAAACATAAAAAAAAAAAAAAACGGAGGAAAAAAAAAACAAATATTAAATGCAACAATTTCTAATGTATTACTTCTGGCAATATTTGTGCCCGGAATCTGAAGCAGAGCCTGCGCTGTGTGCTGACTGCCTCTCTAAAGCCATTTGGAACATCAGAGATCAGCAGATTCCATTAGCGCTGCCCCCTGGCTCCGCCAGCGAGATGCGATTTAGACAACGACCGTCCCTAACCCCAAAACCTTCCGTCCCATCAATGCATAAACGATGAAGATATGGTCTAATGAAGTAAGAGGCTGCCTGCCAAAAGCCGCTATAAAATAACATTTTGCCTGAAAGACACCTTAAGCGCATCCATTAAACTCGGCGGAAGAAAAGCAACTACACACTTTCTTCCGTGACCTACAGGCCTACAGGCCGGCAGCGTGTGTGCGTCTCCCTCCTTTATGGGTGTAGCGCTGCCTTTCGGACAAGCAAGCCTACTCAACTGTGTACATTTCAGTCTTCAAAACCAAATAACGTTCTACTTTATGCTGTTGATACTTCGGCGCCAAACCTTCCCCCCCACCTTGCTCCGATGCACAAGTTTATTTTAAACGAAACTGCCATGTCAACTTTGTTCAATAAAATACGCTTTCGACATTCTCTTACCCAGCAAATTTTTAAAAGGCAGGCGCTCACCGCTGTAACAAATCATTTAGGTCAAAACCTGCTTCTCACATTCTCGTTCAAAGGACGCAGAAGGAAAGTCACTTGTTGAGGGTGTGACACCATCTATTGTGGTCAATATATGCGCTCCAGGATTAACAATGCAGCCACTTCAGCTCCGGCAGAGAGCTTCACTTTGCACCGCATTCCATGTAAATAAGGCGTACTTTTAGCACATGACTTATGGCTTCCAGGTTTCCTGCTCTTTCCCTGCTGCATAAATTCATGAACCGTAAATCATCATGTTCACAAAGAAATAAAAAGGAAGACAATGTGTACAATATAATTGTGAACATCAGTAAATAATCCACATCGGTATAGCAGCATTGTAAAGACAAAGTAATGTGAAAACAATGTAAAGAGTTGCAAAGGCCATAAGACACCGACTTCTATATCATCTCAGACATGCAACGATAATTCATTGGGTGTAAAGATAATAATGAAATACATGTTGAAACCTGAACCTGGATTCTCTGTATTTACATTCAAGCTACAGTGAACTCTTCACTTTGCTTTTAATGTCTGCACATATGCATTGGACCAAAGCCTAAATCAAAGGATACTGCTATTTCTCTGCTCCCAAGTACAATATTTCAACAGCCTCTTACGTGTTAAATCTTGGAATGCATTCAATGAAAAACCAAATAGTTAAATCACATGACCTCATCCTTGGTTTTGATTGGCCATTTGGTTTATGATGTTAAGCAATGCCTGTGTAAGAATCAAAGGTACTGGAGTAAAAAAAAATGAACTTAAAATAACAGACATGGCTCGCACATTGCCAAAAGTTCAAGAAAATAGTCTGGATTTCATAACATACATAACACAATCACAAATCTGCCAGTACATTGTTTGAGCAGCCATAATCTCAATGTAAAGTGTGAGAGAGACAGATGTAAACACTGTCATGCCAATGATCATACAGGACACAGAGGAAGACCGCAACATGTGTCACATCACCGTGACTCTTCAGCCCGGTCTAGGGCACAAAGACCTGCTCCAGAAATCCTCTGGATGCTAGAGATCAACTGTAGCAACACTGAACGCCCGCTTAACAGAACAGAGAAACAACGTGCTTGAACCTCCTAATGGATTCCATGTAATTAAAGCATGCTGAGAAGATTGTTATTGCTCAATTACAGTTAAATGAAGCCCGGGGAGCCGCCGCCTTCCACTCCAATTAAACAACCAGATCAGACTAATGCATGCGGCACAATTTGATTGCGTGCAACACATAATCAATAACAGTGTTATTCCAAAAGAAAAAAGTAATGGGAATTTTCTCTGTGTGATTAATTGGTCACTCAAAGAAAATCTCTTTGTCTTGGAGAAGACCGCATTGCATTTTAATTATGGAATTGCCAAATAAATACCGTGTGATATCTGCTCCCAGATGGGAAAACGCTTCCTTCCATCCTTCCGCAAACAAACAAGCAGCCGAAACCGACCAATGGCCTCGCAAGGCCTCGGTGATCACACCTTCCTTTGTCATTGATTTGATTATCGTAAGGAACACTTAATCAAATGAAGGCGAATGTTATCAGATACTCGCGGTCTTTAAAGAACTATTCAATATCCTCCATGAATGATTTTAATAGAGTAAGTCATATTTCAGGTGGCCTGCCTTTCAGATTGTATCACTGCTCAACATTTGTCACCTGTCAAATTATTTTCCCTCTGCCTGTCGCCTTCATTTGTCAAAAACAGAGCTTGTTCAAAGTTCCCTCGCTGCTCCGCATCACAACTCAATCAGAGGCGGGCAGCTTTCTGCTTGGATCTAATATTTATGGTAATGCCGCACTAATAAAACCGCAACACATTCTCATTTGTATAGGTAGTCAAACGTATCTGGGCAAATATGAACCGTGGACACTCACACACAAGGTGGGGCGCGGCGCCGGAATTGGCGGGAGATTAAGTAATTATTCAGTCCCCCGGAAAGCATCGGTTGGTAGATAGCTTCTTTAATAATAGATTATGTATCTAAATGATTTGCTTAACAGAAAGAAGGCATTCTCCCGCACAGACAAGGGCACAGATCTCGCTCGCGTGCTCTAATCGCTAACAATAACCGAAAGGGAAGTTTTGTCACTAAGCAGTTTTTAGTTAGCATGTAGCTCGCACGAGACCAGACAACAGGGACGATTGTTCGTCATAACAATCGATACCGCGCCAGCCTCCGTACCCGTATCCGGACACCGGTCCCTGGGCTCGGTCCAGACCACCAGACCCCGGCCCCTTCGGGGTCCGAGGGAGCGAGTGCGGACGCTAAAGCCGTTACTCAGGGGTCGTACGGCGCTGATATGTTCCCCGGGCCTGATCAATGCCAGAGAAGCCATTTCTTATCATTCTTACCGGCTACTTAGAGCCGGGGCCTGAATTACGGGCCGTGTAGCCCATGCTCGTTCATTCTTCCCTCCTGACAGCTTTATGGATCTCATTATTCGCTTTGTGGCTGTGGCTGTGAAAGGAAGAGCTGGTAGGGGAGGGGCCGCTCGGGGGGGGGGGGGGGCTCTGCTGACCACATTAAATATCACCAGAAAAAAAGAAGACCGGGCATAAAAATGGAAAAACGTAAAAATTGAAAAAAATGGGGGGGGGGGGGGAGAAAAAAAACGCCAAACAACGAAGGGAGGGATGCCTTTTCATGAAGATAACAGCCTCTTCCCCGGAGCGGCACCCACACACTGGTGTGTGTGTGTGTCTGTGTATTTGTGTGTCTGTGTGTTTGTGTGCGGGGGTTTGTGTACGTGTGTGTGTCAGTGTGTGTGTGTGTGTGTGTGTGTGTGTGTGTGTGTGTGTGGGGTGGGCTGGGGGAGCTGGGGTTCCGGTGATGCGTATCAGGGAAGAGAGCGGGTGGTGGGTGGGTGGGTGGGTGGGTGGGTGGGGGTGTCGGAGCCAGGCCACAGTTTTATTTACCTCAGGTGCAATGGCTCATTATAAGGGCGTTAATGAGGAGCAGATGTAGCCGAGTGAGGGATATAGGGGCATGGGGGGGGGGAATAGGTGTGGCCAGGCCAGGGCAGGCCTACAGGGAGGTCCTGTCCCAGGACACCCCCCCTCTCCGCCCTGCACACACCTCCTGCTCCACCACTGCCTCTCTCTCTCTCTCCCACCCTTACTCTCTCTCTTTCAACCTCTCCCTCTCTCTATCCATCTCTCTCAAACTATAGCTCTCTCTCACTCTCTCTCCCTGGCTCTCTATCTCCACTCTCCTCCTCCCTCTCTCTCTCTCCCCTTTCCCCCCCTCCATCTCCACTCTCCCTCTCTCTCCTCCTCTCTCTCTCTCTCCCCTCTCCCCCTCGATATCTCCCCTCCCCCTCTCTCTCTTCCCTCTTCCTTTCTCCCCCTCGTTATCTCCCCTCTCTCTTGCCCTCTCTCTCTCTATCCCCTCTCCCGCTCTCCCCTCCTCTCTCTCTCTCTTTCCCCCCTTTCTCCCTCTCTCTCTGTCTCTCTGGGACCAATACATCTACCCCTGCCCTGTTATTTACTCAGCAAGAGCCATTAGCAAACACTGAAAACTGCCGACTGCGGTGATTCAGAAATTCCCCTCGCATTAGGAGGGTTGTTGGGGTATTAGTGTAGTTGTACATGATTAAGAACACGGAGGAAGCTTGGAGAGGGTTAACTCGGATCTGCATGCGGTTGCAAGGACTTTGGGAATGAGGTTATTAATCCGAATCAGGGGTGAGGATTCGTCAATACTCTGCTCATTTGATGCTAGGTACCGACCAAAGCGCCGTCGTTCATTAAAGCTTGGTTTAATTTGAAGAGGCCGAGGAGTCCCCCACACACACAGCCCTGGTTTGGCTCCATAAAACGTAATAAATGAAAAGCCTTAAATCAACAGAAGGCGGCTCACAGCTGAGGAGCTCTGTCGTCACACCGAGACAATGTGAGCGGCCGGGTCTACCTTGAGGCCATCCGTGGAGAAGCAGCAGCAACAACAACGGACAAAACCCCGGTTCTACCTGACAAAGGAGGGACCCAGCTTTGTCTCTGCCATTGTGAGCCCCCCTCAGACACAGCCCTGCCAGTGAGCATCCCTGTGGGAGCGCGGCGTCTTCCATTGGCCGGCCAGCAGCCTTTATTCACCATGAAACCTCCAGTGTGAGGATCCCCTGCTCCCCGGGACAACAACAATGATGGCAGCCAAGCCCAGAGTCAGTCAGCCTGTCTTTTATGGTTTTATGGGCTTGGCCTTCCCCTGCTATTGAAGCAAATGTAGGCTATCAAACAAAACAATTTATGACCGGCTTCTAAATTTGACCTTGGTTCCTGCTGAAATTCCAGACAATTGCTCTTGGCAAATGGAGAGGTCTTGCTTGGGAATGGAGAGATATACAAGTGTTATATATTTAGGGTGAAAAGTGGGGGACATGTGTTCATTTTCTCTGCTGTTGTCCTCAGAGCTGAACACAATGATATGTAGCGTTTAAAAAGTGATATTTGATCTAGTGTTTTGGGGTTTGCCTCTTGATACATGATGGATGTGTTTATACATCCATGTGATTTTAGGACCTTCTGGATCAAGATAATATTGGTCTCTGCAGCCTTGCACTGAAACCTCATGCTCCTATTTCAGATCGAGGCATTCCTCTGCCATTCATTCATTTCATTTCGTAAGACATTTAGTATTTGATTAGTTTATCCGAATTGATTTACTGTATTGATGTTGTGATATTTAATTGTTTGGGGTTTTTTTCTTCTTTTTTTTAACGATGTAGTAATTGTTTGGGTTTGATGAGATAACTCATCACCAAAGCAACCCACAGAGACACCCTTCTGGTTCGAGATGGAGGAGAATAGTTAGGGGAATTCCCTTTCTCCGTGATTCTCTTAAAGTCTCTCCCTAACACACAGGACTGAGTGAGGCATAACAGCTTAAAAATACCAACCAGTTAACAAATAAATAAACAAAAAAGACCATTAACCTCAATTTAAATTTGTATTGCTCAGCATTTCCATTGACCTCAACCCTTAAACCCTTAAAGAAGAATCCATGTTTTCACCATAAATATATACACACGAAGTGATGGATATTCTTGCACTGATGTAGCGAGTGACCAGGTAACGCGATATGATACCAGATAAGAGAAGCTCTCTCCATCTTGCTGTGTGTTATGGATTCTCCTCACGCAATTTCCCTGCGTGACAACAGCTTCAGTAATCTGTATCCTTTAGAGAGAGGAACCCCATGGAGATGCATTAAAGAGATAAATTGGTATCATCCTCGCTGTGACAGACTTCTCATCTGTCTCCGCGCGCCTCCATTGATCACAATTTATTTTATTTGTGTTGTTTGCATTATTAGGCAAGAAAAGAAAAGCATCGCATTAATAAGCCCTGATTATTCGGTTAGCGTGGAAACGCGAGACTGTCGCACAGGAAGCTGGATGTTCAAGGCAGGAAGCTGCACTGGATCGTCTACTCAGAGAGGAGCTGCTGATCCCTCAAGTAACATCTAACTCACTTCTTAATGATCCCCGTGTTCTGCTGTGTCAAACATCGGACGAACACAATTGCCCAAAACCGGTTTCCTGTAGGCTATGTTGTTGATACAAATTAATCGACATACATGCTTAGAATGACACAGTAGTGTGTGTGTGTGTGTGTGTGTGTGTGTGTGTGTGTGTGTGTGTGCATATGTGTGCGTGTGTGTGTGTACGATTTACGACACCAACAATTTTGCACACAGTATCTTGTACTGAAACTATTGTTTTACGGCTGCCTGTGTGTGTGTGTGTGTGTGTGTCTGTGTGCAAATTTAACGACACACACAATGTTGCACCCAGTATCTTGTACTCAAACTGTTGTTTTACGACTGACTATGTTTACATGTACTGTCAGCCAAGACAAACAATGTAATTAAACCAAAGGAAAAGTAACCTTATACTTAATGTCAAACTTAACAACAATTAGTACAGAATAAATATCGACATGAATCCAGGAAGGGAAATGCTGGAATAAAATCAACAACATATGAACCCTATTCTTAAATCAAAGCGAGCTCACTTGTCATTAAGTTTAACTTATCTAAGCATTTGTATTTTATTTTCACGAACACCATCCCTTTTCCTTAATCTGACCTTTGAATATTTGGCCGGATATAAAAAAATAATAAAATCTAATGAATTTCCCCGGAGGGGATCAGTAAAGAGCAATAAAGTTAATTTAGTGCCGGTGTCAAACGGTAATCTGTGAACCACAAGAGTGGATATGAAATCCCTTTTATGCTTTAATTAAGTGTTTTTTTTCCAGATCGGTTACAAGGCTAAAAGGAGTGACTATAACCTAACGCACACTGGCTCTTGCCAAATGCATAAACTTTACGCTGTTTGCTAAATAATACATTGGCACTGAGCAAACAAGTACACAAGCAATCCCGCCGCATCTGTTCTGAGGGCTCTTACTGGAAGCTGTTACGGGGAATTCTTCCAACATGACATTTGACGTATTTTTCACCTCATACCTAAAAGGTCGAAGGTCGCTCACTGAGTACATTTTTCCTCTAAGTGCGTGATTTACACCGCTGCCCCCAGCACTGAGAGCATGTAGACACACTACAAACACAATCTTCTAAACATACATCAAATACACCGACACCTGGATATGTCCTGTCGTTCTCTGGGCTTGTGGCGAAACGCCCCTAAATAGCATCACAAACGCACCCTTCTCTGGAGAGACCGTGTAAACACATGAACACACACTACGTCGGATAAACTCTGTTTGTGGACTCACACTTATACACTAATACTCCCTGTCGGAGAACATGTTTTGCTTAGGCTTTCCCCTCAGAAGCAGCCAACTCGCACAAGTCGGTTGTGATCCGCGAGGCGCGTTTCGCTCCAGCAACAACAACCCAGCCGGTGGTCACAGGTCAGGCCTTGTTCTGTGTGTCCCAATTTGATTTCACAAGGTGATGTGGTAATGCGTCGACAGCTCTCCGTTTCAGCACCGCTGACGAGTGACCTGACCTCATACTCTTTCCCCGTATGCGTCACTGTAATATCCCATAATAACCGCCCTCATATCTGGACGCCCTCCCAAAACCCAGACACATGATTATGTTTGCTCTGTAGAATATTACAGCTTGGGTCCTTTACATTATGTTCATTCAGCCATTTTATAGCAAACCCAAACCAGATTCGGTTATATATGGTATAAATGGCGATGTTAAAACAAATAATGCAGTTTTTTCAGCCATTTACGAGGTGTAAACTCGAGGATTGTATAAAGACGTATTCATCGTGTAGGCTAGGCTGTGAAACCAAGCAACGCTGAAATGATTGGCCACAGGATGGAATATGGAGATATTGTAATGTTAAGTCCATGCAGACCTTCCTGTGAATTTCCATATTATTACCCAAATGTATTCTTTTGGTGGAGGCGTTATTCAAGGTGACATTGCATTTAATGCATTGCGGTAGGACACTATGCTGAATGTGATTATATGGCACCGATGCAGCTTGTCATTTATCACCAGGGTTAAATAAATACAAGCTGAATTAGATGTGACTATTCTCTCCGCTCTCTCCCGAAGAAAACAAAAGGCAGGCGCCTTGTTTTGCATATTTCCCGGACACCGACGGACTAACTGATGAGACAGGATTTAAATAAGGGCTTGCTCGCTTCACCCAGCGACACTGTCCTGGAAATATTATTTACGACCTAAAACAACTTGTTAAGATTCCAGATATGTGTTTGGCGTGATCGCCAAGTGTCCACACTCCAATGCGAGCTGCACCTCCCAGCCCTCATTTTTCAAACGCAACAACAATGAATATTCAAAGGATGCGCTCTGGAAACGAGATGCGAAAAAAGAAAAAAAAAAGGCGACAGAAAGGAAGAGTTAACATTAATTAATATTCTTTGCCGTAAAAATGAAAGCAAGACCTGGGCTAATTTCAAAGGACAATTAATCATGGGGCTCAGTAATTACACTGGGGAGTTTACAAATGATTTCTTTAAGGGGCGCGGGTAAAGAAAAGGAGATAATCCACTAGCCATCACGGTGACTGGCTCCCCACCAATCCCCACTGAAAGAGCAATTAGAGCACACAGCGGCCGCGCAGTAATTGTGTACCGGGGAGAAGATGAAGGCAGAATTTTAATTGCCGTGGAGGAAGATGACTCGCTCCTCACACACCTGATCTTGGGGAGAGAGCGAGGAAGGGGCTGGGCAGAGCAAAGTTTGTTACACCTCCAGGTGCTACGGCTAAAAATACCTCCAGTGCTGCACTTGGTGGAGAGTTGGTGGTACAGTCTGACATCTGGGCCTCGAGGGCAGGTCGTTCGTCACTGACGCTAGCTAGCTGTAGCGAGCTGGAGCTAACTAACTGTATCTCACTGCTATCTGTAGCGAACAGTCTCTCACAAACTATCTGTATCTTACTGTAGCTATCTGTAGATAGCTAACTATCTGTAGCTAACTGTCAACCAACTATCTGTATCTAACTAGCTATTTGTAGATAGCTGTAGCTATCTATCTCAAGCTAACTATCTGTAGCTAACTGTCAACAAACTATCTGTATCCAACTGTAGCTATTTGTAGATAGCTGTAGCTCACAATCTGTAGCTAATGATCTGTAGCTAACAATTTGTTGCCAACTATCCGTAGCTAACTATTTGTCGGTAACTATCTGTAGCTCACCCTCTGTAGCTAACTATCCGTAGCTGTCCGCCACTAACTATCTGTAGCTAACTATCCGTAGCTGGCCTAAAGCTCAATATTTGTATCTAGCTATGTGTAGCTGTCTGTAGCTACCTATGTGTAGCTATCGGCAGCTATACCACACATGATCCATAGAGGTGAGGGCATGTCATTGGGACATTGGGAGAAATGAAACCAGTTTAGCTTTCACAGGTTTAAACACATAGTATATGAGCAGCTTTGGGTCTGTGCCTGCAGGCATGCCTGTGTGTGTGTGTGTGTGTGTGTGTGTGTGTGTGTGTGTGTGTGTGTGTGTGTGTGTGTGTATGTGTGTGTGTGTGTGTGTGTGTTTGCTGTCAAGTGTACTGTTGTAATACTTTCTTGATGCTATTTGCTTTGGATGATCAATCTTTCAGTTGAGCGATTCAACAGTTCCTTTTATAGCACATTTCATACGTAAACAAACATTAAATGCAATGGCGTTCCACCACAAGCAAGAAATAGATAAAAATGGAATTGGAACACTTTGCAATAAGGGTACGTTAATTAGCCATTCATTAACATTAGTTAATGAGGTAATATTATATAATGTTGGCATAGGGTTTAGATAATGAGATAAATAATGTAGCCTATAAATGAATACCGTAACATGGTATTCCATTACCTTAGTAAACATGAACAGCATTAGCAAATGATAACTACATTAATAAGTCAACTGTTAATTAACTTTGTTAATAGATAATGCTTAATGGCACTGGGGTAACACAACGAATGTGACCAAAACCAATAACAAAATATACTTGTCTTAAAGTGTCCGTAGGCTGGACTGGAAATCCCACTCCCTCCCAGTCTCTCAGTGTCCTTTGTCCCCCCATACACCACTAAAGACCCCCCCCCCCCCCCCCCCCCACACACACACACACACACACACACACACACGCACGCACGCACACACACCCTCTCTGTGTCAGGCTCCAGTCGACCTTCATCTCCCGCTGGCTCAATCCCCGTTCCGATAAGGGGCGGATCAGGCTAACGTCTTCACCCCTCAGCGTCTCCGAAACAGCCGCTGAATAAAATCACGGCCATGACATAACCTGATCCGCGCGGTGACAGCGCACGCCACCGCGTGCACCCGGTGATACATCAGTGCCAGCAACCCGCGCTCCCGCAGCCCGTCTGATTGAATCAGGCGGCCGGCGGGGCTCCGGGGGGGAAGTATACCCGCACGGCGCCGCAAGCCAGAGCGGCTCCGTCTCACAGAGAGGGGATGTACGGGGTAAATAAGTCAGGAGTGGGGGCTCACGGCGGCTAACGTTGTTGGAGGACTTGAAGGTCGTTTATTTCGACTTACTTTGTTCGGGCGAATGCACAACGCATGATGTGAATAATGTACAACGTGGAGAGTAGGTTGTGGGGTTTGTGTGTGTGTGTGTGCGTGCGTGCGTGTGTGTGTGTTTGCGTGTGTGTGTGTGTAGACAGTTATGTATACACAATAATGTAGATGTATGTCTACATTATTGTTGTATTGTAGAGTGTATATGTGCATTGTGAATATGTGTTGATGGAAGAGGGAGAGAGAGAGAGAGGGAGGCAGAGAGAGAGTGAGAGCATGAGAGAGAAAGAGGGAGAGAGAGAGTGAGAGAGGCAGAGATAGTCACAATAAAAATAAAAGTGAAATTATCAATCATCCTCTCACGGGTGCAGCAACAGGTAGTTTGTGGACATAACTAATGCTCTCATAAGTTAAAGCCATCGCTCTCTGTCCTCACAGAGTCTCGACAACTGTGATACATCTCACTGTATGAAAACAGAAGATTTTTAAAACGCAGGATAAACGACCAATACCTTTGATAGATGACTGTAAAATAGCTTTCAAGATAGAGATAGCATAAATACGATTTGTCAGGCCGCACAGCGCGGGCGTGTTTGTCATTTTTAATAACGAATATTGCAATCATATCCGGTAATGGCGTGCCACCCTGCTGGAGGTAAGGCATTGTGATTTAGCCACTTAGTGGAAGTAATGAAAATGTGTCTTGTGTTTTATCACACACAGCTTAAGAGCAACAATAAAGCAACTGATCGCCTGTAGCCAGTGTGGACGGAGACCAGAGCACCGAGGGATGGAATGAGTCCCATACAGCTTCTAGAACACAGATCCTTGATTCTAGATCCCAGATACTTGATTCTAGCTCCCAGATCCCTACAGCTTGATTCTGGATCCCAGATTCTTGATCCCAGATCCCAGATCCATGCCTCATGATGTCTGAGGGTTAGATGCTAAGGCAACACAAATATAAGTCAGAATTACTTTTTCAGAAAAGGAGAATTGCTTGCATGTTTAGGGTCTAAAGAAGGGATCGGATATGGAGAGAGGGGCGGTGCTATCTGTGTTCAATTTTGTATGTGAACAGTTGTTTTAAAGAGTGACTGTGACAGTTACATTTCTAGTATAAGGTGGTTTTGAGTTCCCTCATCAGCTTGCAAATTTGATGTTATTTTTTTATTTATTTTTATTTATGTTCAGTGGCACAAGTAGCCATATTGTTGTAATTTAATAACATTTTTAATTATATCGTTAAATATTTGTTGGGGCAAATCCTGCAAATGAAATCAATATGAGAAACTGGAGTTTGATGTCGTCATTCATAGTGGGTGAATTTACTACTAATACTGTATCATCCCTAATGTGAAGGAAAGTTTCCACATGTCATTTATTAGCTTTAGCTGTTCTAACTATTACTGGTGAATACTTCCAGACCAGTTTAGAGGAAAATGACTGTAATGGAACTGTCTGATGTAAAGCCCAAACAACCAACCCATTACTGGATTGTAAACTCTCTGAAAAGCCTTTTAAATGGATCGCTACATTCACGTCGGTTTGCCTAAGAAAAGCCCACTGCTTGGATTAGCACCATAGCCCTTGAAAGTTTGTTAACAACGCTACATTATCATTGGCTCATTAAAAGTCGTTTAATATAAGAGGCTGGCAAGCGAACAAAATAATCGTTGACGTCATCCTTAGCGGTGTTTGCTCTTCCTCTGTGGATTTAAAGCCTTGCGGTGCATAGCCGTACATAGATGGCATGTTTATGAGTTCAGTAATTTCTTTGTGACTCACTAAATTAGTCACGCTATTTATTCCAATTTTGAATGATGTCGCCATCCTATTAAATTAATTGTAGATTCTCCCCCGTTGTAATATATCGGCGAATCGGGCGTGTGCCAAAACACAAGCAGTGGCACATCCAGTCGGGAAACATAATAAGTTATTAAATCGGTTCATTTCTATGCTAATTGGATCAATTAAACTGTCTTGACTTTGGTATAAATAAATGAAAACAATAAAAGGCTGATTTAACGAAGGTCCCGTCGTCGTCAGGGCGATCCCGGCGGTAGATCACTCAGGTTAACGCTCACCTGCGCAGCGTCAAGGACGGCCCCCTTACGGCTCCTAACGCCTCCCCCAAAGAACAAAAAACAAGAACCAACCCTGCTCTCCACTCCCTCCCAACACCCTTGACCTCCCCGACCCCTTCGGAGCACCGCCGTTTCGAAGTGGGTCCCGTTGCCATGGTAACCGCCTCCGCTCCGTTCCATAGGGTCCGCCCCCCCCCCCCCCCCCCCGCGTAACGAATGCGGGGGGGTTGGGCGCGTCGGGGTGTGAGGTGACCGGTCTCAGGTGACACCCACCACTGTACACACACTCCATTACACCGGCCTTCAGAGGGGGGGGGGATAATGGCGATGGCCGGCACTCAACCTGGGTGACATCGGCGTTGCCGGGGAAACGTCGGCCGATCGCACAGGCTGGAATTAGGTATTGATCAGGATGGGTGGGGGGTGATGGACGGGGGGGAGGAAGGGTTAGGGGGGCGCTGTATCGGCGCCGGGGAGGCACTGGAAACGTTCCGCCACTACGATTTACAGAGGACGAGGGGGGTTGGAGGTGGTGGAGGAGGAGGAGGAGCAGGAGGTGGAGGAGGAGGAGGTTGGGGTGAACCTGTACACCTCACCCGAGCAACCAGAGCCGAGCTCCAAGGGCCCCTCAGGAACCAATTTACACACTGCTACGGTGCAATATCTGCAGCAGTCAATAATGGAAATCTGATGCCCCTATGCCATCAGTGTGAAACCTCTCCTCTCGCTCCCTCTCGCTCTCTCTTTCCCTCTCCCACCCCCCTCTCTCGCTCCCTCTCTCTCTGTCTCTCTCTCACTCTCTCTCTCTCCCCCCCACTCTCTTTCCCCCCTCTCTCTATACCCCCACTCTCTCTCTCCCCCCCCTCTCTCTCCCTCTCTCTCTCTCCCCCCCACTCTCTCTCTCCCCCCCTTTTCTCTCCCTCTGTCTCTCTTTCCCTCTCCCTCTTTCTCTCTCCCCCCACTCTCTCTCTCCCCCACTCTCTTCTCTCTCTCTCTCTCTCTCTCTCTCTCTCTCTCTCTCTCTCTCTCTCTCTCTCACTCTCCCTCTCTCTCCCTCCCCCTCTCCCTCTCTCCTGATAGCACCTTGAATCTTCTGGGGTGATCCATGGCGTACGATAGATTTCCAATGGCGAGTGGATATTTTGACTTTGGTTTTCTGCTTATAATTAAACTCTTAAAGTCATCAGGGAAACGACCTCTCCTCTTAAGAAGTCAGCAAACAAATAGGCTCCTCGCCTCGCTTTTTCAAGCTTAAACAGAACTAAACGGCCCATTAAGATACTTAATAATTCAGTATTTTTAAATATTATATTAAATGCATTGTTGGTGTGATGTGTGTTGTGTGTGTGTGTCGGTTGAGTCTGTAGGTGTCTAAAAAGCCTAAGATAATTGGCCTCAATTTAAAAACACTAAATCAGACGAAATTATTTTATTAGGATTTTATGACTTAAAAAGTCTGCCGAGCTAGACATAAAGAAAGATCCATGTCTTAGTCTGAGCCTGACAAGAATAACGTAAGCTACTTCTATACTGTATGGTTATAGATGGATAAAGTTATACATGGCTATATATATATATGTATAACTTATCAACATATTTTTACTTAAATTCAATTCAGTTTTATTTGTTTAGCCCTTAATCACAATTACAGTCTCAAAGGGCTTTTTAAAGTTTTCTTCAGACCAGCCACTGTGCAGAAAAGTGCGAGCCACTTCATTAGTCTATCTTCTCAACAAGCAGAACGACTCAACATTACGTACGTTTTTAAATCAAAAAGTCCTTTATCCTCTTCTTCGTCTCCTCCTCAGTAGACAAAACTCCCTCTCCTGGCGGTTCTCTGCACTGCAGCTCCGGCCCTGAGGCAACACTCTGGGACATCTGAGGAGATTTAACCCCAAGAGGGGTCGCTCATTGGAGCCAAATCCCCCGCCGTGTTCCTTGAGTAGAAGTATGTGGTGCACGAGACGCAGCTCTCTCCATTACACTACACAGAACCCAGCGCTTGTCAGCCTGTTCTTTTATCACCGGCCTCCATTAGATGGATTCATGTGATCTATGCGAATCAAAGTAACTCCTCACAGACTTACACATGCTCCTTGTTTAATCAAAGCCATCCTATCAGGGGAAAGGACAAATTCCAGGACATTGATGTAATGGAACAAAACGATAATACAAACGTCGACCGCATGTTGTGTGAGTGTGGAACCAGGGGATGGCCACCATGGGGTATAGTAGCCGGCAGCCCCCCCACAACTGTCCATAATTAGGTCCTCATTGCTCACACCCTCACATCGCTCTCTGCTTCTCGTTGGAGGAACGTCGTGAACCAGCGGCGTTGTTGTGGAACCATAAGCCGCACGGCGATGACAGCTTCATAAACTTTGATTTAATCAGACACAGGAAATTGAACCGTTATATGAGCTAATCTGCACCACTGCAGAGATGTGTTTGTGACGCGGTTTCGCGCATTCCGCCCGGCGCGCTAATTAGAATTCATTCCCATGCTTACACCCATGCTCTGTTGCGATCGCGGAAACACAGAATGGAAGGAACGTTTGGGGGCGAGGCGACATGCTACCCACACGCGTGTGTTCATCCGTGTGCAGGCAGGAATAAAAGAACGGAAAGCAGGCGTATTTATTCTGCCAGTGTTTTCCATATCGTCAGCCTGTCCTGTCGGTCTAACAGCGTGTATTTCTGCTCCTCACTGGAGATGCAATGTCATGTCGGTGTCGGCGTGACAACCAATCAATGAAGCTCCCTCCATCCCATCTGTTGAAAGTCGAAGCCGCCACTCGTCTCCGGCTGTTCTGAGCTCTTCTGTCAAACCGGGGAGTCCAGGCGATATTTCTTGAGGCCGTGCGGTGCCCGTCCTCAGCGTGGGTCTGTGTGTGCAGCAGGCGCACCTAATACACAAAAGATCTATTGCAATATGCATGAGGCCCCATGATGTGGCGACTAAAAATACATTCAAATAGGGAATACATTGACAGCCCTGATATTGAGCTCTCCTTGAGCGACTGTGTCACAGCCTGCGCGTCGTACGTCTCTCAAGAATTATGTTCTGTCACAGCACCGCTCGCTTTGTTTCCCCCAGTTTTGTTTCTCTCTCTTTTCTTTATTTCTATCTCTTCCTTTCTTCCCAGCCTCAAACTCTCCCTCTCTCTCTCCCTCTCTCTTACATTTAATTGCAATTTAAATGCAAATCTTCCCCAACAACAGAGCCAGTCACAACGGGCTGAGGAATGATTTACGATGTTTTCGGTTGTGTTTATGTGTCTTTTTCGGTTTATTTGTGTTCCTTTATTTTCACTCCTTCCCTTTCTTCGCGTGCGACTGAGGAGAATGGGTTCCTGGGGGGCTTTGGGGGGGGGGGGGTCCTGCTCATGGCTCTGAGCCTCTGAGAGGGGGGGGGGGGGGGTGAGAGGACACACAGCCCCCCCCCCCCCCCCCCCTCCCCCCCCTCCTCCCCCCCCTCCTCCCCATACGATGTCATTCCAACAATTACCCCCATAATAAACTGAGTGCTTCTTTTACTGTCATAAACGATCCGAGGGCAGAGTTTTAACGCCGCGTTTTAGCCTCTGATCCTCCATAAAGGCCGAGAGGCGGGGTGGAAATGGCCGTGGGCACCGGCGGCGTAGACCTTTTTTATATGGGCTGGGTGACACACAAAGCAGGGATTATATCAACACCGTCACGTGGGGCTCCTGGCTCCTGGCTCGCTCTGTGTACACATTCGTTTCGCCGCCGTTTTTTAAGCGGTCGTTTGAAGCGGTCTGGTCCGGTCGCCCCGCGCCGCTCACTGCCTCTTCTGTGGAGAGCAACAGGCAGCCTCGCCGTGGGTCCCAGGCTCACCTCCAGTAATTGGGCCGCTTTTTGTTTGTGAGAGCTCTCTCTCTCTCTCTGTCTCCCTCACTCCCTCTCTCTCCCTCTCACTCTCTCCCTCTCTCTCGGCCTCCATCTTTCTCTCACTGCCTCCATCTCTCCCTCCTCCTCTCTCTCTCTCTCTCCCCCCCCCCCCCCCAACACACACACTGCAACTTTAATAAGTTCCAGAGCTGCGCTCTCGGTGCCGGCTGCTCCCTAGGTGCTGGTCGGAGTTGGTCGACATTTATCACGTATACATCTAACACCACTCGCTGCTAAAGCAGACAAATGCCTTCCTGCTCGGAAATGCCTTCCGTAGCCCCCTCACAACGAGGGCAACAAATCCTTCTTTAATAGTTATCTATGGAGTCTCTCGCACGCGGTGAACACCCACATTAGTTGTGCCGCGCGACCCTGACCAGGGTAAGTGGATCAATTAGTGGAGACTACAGGTTCAGCATCTTTACACATAGTATCAATTGTTAAGTTGAGCAACAGCAAGTCCCCAGATTATCTCAGATCTGTACACCCCCTCCACCACCACCACCACCACCACCACCACCACCACCACCCCCGTCCCCAATACACACCGCCCACCACTACCACCACCTCCTCCGCGTTTTCTTACCTCGTCCTCCCGATCTCGCACTAGACTCATTACAAACGATGGTCCAGCGATACACACAACCTTGGCAAACACCCCCAGCTAATGGTCCGCACATTGATTTTTAATTAGTGAGCCTTTTGAATGAAAGCCAACTCAAAATGGACTCTTTATGAAAAGCTAATCACCTTTTAATTTTTAGAGTTCAAAAGCCTTGTCCAGACGGGTAATCTGATCGTTTAACCGCTTTATAATACAGAGTAACGTAATGCGGTGAATTATTCGGTTGTATGGACTGTGTGTTTCTGCTGGTTTTAAGGCTTGGTTGTTGTGTTAGGATTTAATATTAGTAGATACCGGCTCACACACTCAGGGTCTGGAACCAACTTTTTATCCTTACGGAAACTAGGTTAGGTCAAGTCCCATTTCAGGGCGGCTGAATATTTTGGGCTGCAATTTTATATCGAAAATAATTAAACACAAACGTCAGATGGTTCTTCTTCAATAAAATATATATATCAAGTAAAAGCGAAGAGTAAAGAAGTTTTATAAAATATACAAACATAATATCCAATATGTTTACCCGTCCTCCTTTCCCTGTAACCAGGTTTATGAAGTGGGCCAGTGTTTACGGTTTGGTACAACGACAGCCTTACAAGGAAAACATTGTTTTTTCTGCGGTGGATTTATGGCCTCAAACTTCCAGCTGAAGTATTCTCTAAAAAGAGAAAGAATGCAAGCCTTCTGGTGCGGTTGGGTTTTAAACCAACCGAGACAGGGAAAGGACGTTTACAGGTCAAGTATAATTTACAGGACTTCATTGGTCTCTTTGTTGTGCATATAGTTAAACACATATTAATATATTAACATATTTATGTGGAGACTATGGACCATTATGGATTTTAGGGTTGGAATCAAAATTGGTTTGAATGCTAGTGAAGTTTAAATATTTCTTATGTTTCCTGGTAGGATTGAAACACGTATAAAATACAACATTGAGACTATTTTAATAGATGGTATAACAAGATGTACGATCAATATTAAGTCTATCCGATTTAGAAGTGGCCACGTTTCGGTTCACGACTAATTTCCAGTATTGTCTTTAAAATAATGCGGTAATATAATATTAATGTATATTGAATTGATATATGTATTTTCTTACAGTGAGTTAAATGTGTGTTAATATTGGGATAGAGACGACGTACAGAGTGTGCAGAGTGAACAAGAAGACAAACAGCTCTGACTGAAAAAGGATGAGGCAGGGAAAACATCTCTGCTGTTGCTTTGGGACATTATATATGTACACACACACCTATGCAACACACACACACAAACACAAACACACACACTAACACGTATACACACAACACACACACACACACACACACTTACACATAGACACAGAACACACACACACACACATACACATACACACACAACACACACACATGTACACACATATGCAAATATAATGCTACTTGTTTTATTATATATTTATTATTATAATCATAATAATAATATCATGATCATTTATATTTAGATCCTAGCCATTTTGTTACACGATACATAAAAAAGAATACAACATGAGGAGAGAATATTTGTGAACATACCTATTGTGTTTTACGGCATATCGCACACCTACACAACCGCCTGCTTGTGTGTGTGTGTTTATCTTGCTCAGGGGTGTGTTTACACTTTCTGGGTGTTCAGGAGTATCACACACACATGGCTCAGACACACACACACACACACACACACGCACGCGACCTAGCAATCCACTCAACAGTAATTTACCGGTGTGATCCATCATTATCATGTTTTATTATAGCCACCGTTGGAGATATAATTCACAAATAGGCGCGCACGGCGGGGGTGACAGTGAGGGAGAGGGATGTCCTTTCCCTTCGTCCTCTGCCAAGTGCTTCCAGGAGCCGCCGCTGCCCCCGGTTCTGTCGCACAGAGCCGGCCCGGCCACAGGCAGGGGAGCCTGGGAGCCCGGAGCCAGGAGTCTGGAGCCTGGAGCCAGGAGCCTGGAGCCAGGAGCCTGGAGCCAGGAGCCTGCCCTGTTAGCTCACCACACTGAGCAAGGCAGGGCTCACGTTACGAGCCGGGGGGGGGGGGGGGGGGGGGGGGGAGGAGGATGGGGAGAAGGAGGGGGGAGAGGAGGGGGAGAAGGAGGGGGGAGAGGAGGTGGAGAAGGAGGGGGGAGAGGAGGCGAGGCGGCTGATGGGGGAGGAAGAGGGAGGCGAGGAGGGGAGAGGGAGATAGAGCAGGCTGAGAGAGAGCGAGAGAGAAGGAGGAGGAATTGCAAATAAAGGGAAAGAAGGAGTCAGACGGCTGAGAGGGGGAGAAAGAGAAGGAGAGCTGAGAGGGATAGATAAAGAGGGAGTGAGAGAGACAGGAAGAGAGAGAGTGAAAGAGGGAGCTAGGAAGAGAGAGTGAGCGAGAGAGAGAGAAAGAGATAGGAAGAGAGAGATAGAAAGAGGGAGAGAGAGAGAGGGAGAAGAGAGAGGGAGAGAGATAGGAAGAGCGAGAGACACGGAGAGAGAGAGAGTAAGCACCATGGCAACAGCGTAGCCGCGTCCAGGCCCCTGTCACATGACCACCTTTGTATCGGAGAGCCATAACTCAGCGGCCGGGCGGGGGGATTGATCCCGGGCGGGACTCTCCCTGGAGGATCCCTGGCACTCAGCGGGGTTTGATCCCTCAGATTAATGCGAGTGGGGTTCTGGTCGGGCCTTTGTCTCCTGCCCGGCGCTCACCTCCTCCCGAATCCGCATCCGGCAAAAGGTCTAGTCCCGTGTTTATTTGGGTAATAAATTGCTGTAATTAATGCACCTATTGATTCCTCCTCAGTGTTCCCCACAAAGGCCAGTCCGGGTTTCTAATTTAAAAGGCGGTGGGGGCGCCGCTGAAAGGGATGAGGGAACGGGTTGGGGGGGGGGGGAGAGGGGGGAGATGGCGGCGCCGGCAAAACAATCGCACCGCTCGCCGGTGGGATGGGAGCGTAATTGTTCTATGAATCACATTTGAATGCATTCAATTAAAGACCTCAGCGAGGGGGGGGGTCAGCGCCGACCCGCCCGTCCGCCCGCCATCTTGTTTAACTTTGTTTCCTCCTCCTTAGGTTGTAATAAAAATGCAAATCCCCCAGAGGGCATCAGTGGGAGAGGACAACTGCGCCGACGTCACTCCAATAACAACAATGTCCACAGACAAACAGGTGAGGAAGCATTAGCATAAAACCCCCGGGAATTATCAATACATACTAATCTGTGGGACCGCACCTTCCCGGGGAAAGGATCCCTCCAGGATGTCATTGAGGAAAGGGGGAGGGGGGGGGGGGGGATTCATCCCTCAAGGGCAACTTCCCGAGACCCCCACCCCCCCCCCCCAGCTGATTGTGTGGTGCCCGCCGCGATAAGCACGTATTAATTGTATGGATCGTGGATCGCGGTAAGCGGCAAACATTTTGTCATTTTTTCCTCCTGGAACCGCGGTGGTTCTCCGGTCGGTGAGGGCTGCTAATGTCCCCCCCCCCCACCCCGGCGCTATGTGGCTGGTAGGTAAACACCGGGTCACCCCTGGCGAGAATCCTCTGACCGCAGAACAATGAACAGCAGCGGAGGCTCCATTTGTTATTGTTTGTTGACATTCACCTCGATGCCCCCCACCCACTCCCAAACCCCCCCACGGTGAGTCATTACGAGAAAATGAGCTTTTGACCTTTGATTCGGTATCGAAGGAACCCAGAGTTAAGTGTGATATTGACAGTGTGTGTGTGAGTGCATCGATTACAATTGTAATTACTACAAAGCGCCTGGACAAGCCGTTGGGTGGTGTAGGGTGGTGGTGGTGGTGGTGGGGGTCCACTGAGGAGCTCCAGGTGAGCTGGCAGTCGCCCCTACGCTCATCCATTAGCCCCGCGTGTAATTATCGCTAAAAGGATGATATACCTTCCGTTTGGTATTTAAGAAAATGCCCTTTCTGCACCTAAAGGAAACAATATGTAATAGAGTCGGCGGGGCCATTAATAACACGCCTCGTCTAAATCATAGGCATTAGCCTACTCTATTACGCTTTAGCTTTCGCCACGACAACAGCCGTGATGAATTATTGCTCATTCTAACCCCCCTTAGTTCCCTTCCAACCTATGGCATGGCTTATTAAAGAGCAAATAGGCACAAGACTAATTAAGAAGACCAAACAAGAATGACGGCATGCCCGGCTGCCTGGCTCGGGCATGAGCTTGAAAAATGGCTCCTCTGCAATTTCAATTAATCAGGCGTATTTTGCTTAATTTTGTTTGACGTTGGCAGCCAAGATGTCCTCTGGGAGCCTCTGTCCTTTGACCACTAATGCCTTAGTAATTCTCCCATCAGTAAGACCATGATTGAAACAATCAAGCTGTGTGTGTGTGTGCGTTTGTGTGTGTGTTTGTGTGTGTGTGTGTGTGTGTGTGTGTGTCTGTGTGTGTGTACGTGTGTCTTTGTGTGTGTGTATCTGTGTGTCTGTGTGCGTGCATATGTACAACTGGGTTTGCTGTGTGTGTGTGTGTGTGTGTGTGTGTGTGCGCGTGTGCGTGCGTGTGAGATGCCGAGAAGAGTACACCCATGCACACACTTGCATGTATGTACTAAGAAACGACGCGCCTCAGTTTCCCCGTCTCCCCCTTTCGTCTTTGATTCTCCTCTTGTGAGTCCATCGCAGTTGATCGCGAGCGCCCACACACACACAACCAAAGAGGAGGAAGCTGATTAACCTAACAGCGACTCCGCCGGCATGCCATCGCCGCCGAGTTCCCCTCCCCGCCTCCGACCCCGCGGGTCCCCGGGGCCCCGGGGCCCCGACGCCGGAGCGGCCCCTTGGCGGGCGGTGATGAATTAACAAAAGAACAACGGGGTGGCCCCAGTAATTACCAAACACTTTGGACACGGCAGCATTCCTCAACTCTGTCACGCGCGCCACGTCGTCCTGGTGGCCTCACCTGGGCTCCTGGGGGCCCCCTCGCCGCTGCCTAACTTTGTTGTCTCTGACGGAGATTAGATCTGCCACCCCATTACAGATTCATTTTCCTAATTTTTCATGTCTGCGCCCCGGCCCATCTGCACCGGGCTGATAATTGCAGGGACCGGCCCTGGTGATTAACATCAGCAGAATTAATTACGCTGCCATTAAGGCTCCAGGTTGCACACAATGATCAAGAGAAATTAACTTTCTCCCAGGCACCTAAATCATCTCACCTTCAAGTGGAGTGACGAGACGCGGTGACGGGGGAGGGGGGCCGTGGAGACCCCCTCCCCCGCCATCCTGGTCCGCACCTTCTAACCAAACACAAGGTGCGCGTCCAGAACACAGCACCCCCAGTCCCACCGGGGTGGGGGGGTGGGGATGCAGCAGTGGCTGATGGGTATCAATTACGCGGCCGTATGTGGTGGGAGAGACGAAAAACGGGGGAGTCCAGTGGGGAGGGGGGGGGGGGTGCACTGACTAATGGGTTTGGGGCCTGGGTCAGAGCATCTCCCCCCCCCCTTCTCCCCCCTCCCCCCTCCTCGGCAGAGAGGAAGGGGGAGGAAGAGGGGGGATGATGGCGCCAGATGCTGAGGGGCGAAGCGGTTGACACGACGACGATGTCGGATCACTGGTTTGGCTCTGACATACACAGGTATAGAACGCACACACACACACACACACACTGACATACACAGGTATAGAACGCACACACACACACACACACACTGACATACACAGGTATAGAACGCACACACACACACACACACACTGACATACACAGGTATAGAACGCACACACACACACACACACACTGACATACACAGGTATAGAACGCACACACACACACACACACTGACATACACAGGTATAGAACACACACACACACTCTGACATACACAGGTATAGAACGCACACACACACACACACACACTGACATACACAGGTATAGAACGCACACACACACACACACACACTGACATACACAGGTATAGAATGCACACACACACACACACACTGACATACACAGGTATAGAACACACACACACACTCTGACATACACAGGTATAGAACGCACACACACACACACACACACTGACATACACAGGTATAGAATGCACACACACACACACACACTGACATACACAGGTATAGAACACACACACACACTCTGACATACACAGGTATAGAACGCACACACACACACACACACACACTGACATACACAGGTATAGAACGCACACACACACACACTGACATACACAGGTATAGAACGCACACACACACACACTGACATACACAGGTATAGAACACACACACACACACACTGACATACACAGGTATAGAACACACACACACACTGACATACACAGGTATAGAACGCACACACACACACACACACTGACATACACAGGTATAGAACGCACACACACACACTCTGACATACACAGGTATAGAACGCACACACACACACTCTGACATATACAGGTGTAGAACACACACACACACACACAGCAGGTTCACACTGTGACATACACAGATACAGAACAAACACACACACAGCAGGTCGACTCTGACATCGCAGGTTTATAACACACACACACACAGACACACACACACACACACACACACAGGTCCACTCTGGTCATCCCAGGGTATGTTGGGGACGTTTTTCCGTGATAGGGAAGATTGAACACCACTCACAAGAGGGCCGGCATTCCCAACGTGTGTGGAGTTCTTCGTCCCCCCACTCGTATCCACCTCCTCTCCGCGCGTTCCCGGGGCAGACAGGAAGGAGGCAGAGCGCCGCCAGCTGCCGTGGCTGCAGCTAGCGGCGCGGTTCTGTGAGCGTGTTCATGTCCTGAGATGAATTCAAAGCTGACGTCTTTACGGCTCGCGCTGAGTGACTCGAGTTGCGCCGCGGAGAGAGTGATGTGTTTGTAAGCGATGCTAATGGGGTGGGCCCCGTGGCCCTCACAGAGGGCCCAACAGAGGTAGTGTCAGGGAGAGATAAGCAAATGAGGCCCGTATCAGAGTGACTGGTCAAGGTTAAGGGGAGAAGGACAAGGAGGAGTGGGAGGCAGCGTACCCACCCTCCTCTTCCTCTTCCTCAACACTTCTGTTGACTACTGAGTGAAAGGAGGGAGGGAGGGGAGGGGATTGGAGGAGGGATGGAGAAGAGTAGGGAGAAGGGGAAAAGAGACAGACAGAGGGAGCGAGAGAGAGAGAGAGAGAGAGAGAGAGAGAGAGGGGACAGAAGAGAGAGAGAGAGAGCGAGAGAGAGACAGAGAGGGAAGGAGAGAGGGAGAGAGAGAGAGAGAGGGAGAGAGGGAGAGAGAGAGTGGGAGAGAGAGAGAGAGAGAGCGAGAGGGAGAGCGAGAGAGAGACAAAGAGACAAAGACAGAGTGAGAGAGACAGATGGACAGAAAGCGAGAGCGAGAACCAGAGAGACGGATCTATAGACAAAGAGAGACAGAGAGACGGAGAGATGAAGGGAAAGGAAGAGACGGGAGAGAGACAGAGTGGGACGGCGAGAGAGAGCAGCCTTCCGTAAGCACCTCTGCTTCGTCCTAGAGACGTCGGCGTCGATGTCAGACAACAAACGGCTCTCTGGTAAGAGCAAACACAAAGACACACATGGAGGGGAGGGGTCCCGCTCACTGCTCGCGGTTGGAGTGATTTGATTCAGCTCCACAGGATCTAATTAAGACCAAACCCCTTTGGAGTTGCATCCACCATATTGTCCATGTCAGCTATGAGGAATGGCTGCGAGCTATCAACCCTGCATGTGTGCGTGCGTGTGTGTGTCCATATGTGTGTATGTCTCTGTGTGTGCCTGTGGTTGTGGCTTGTGCGTGTGTGTCAGTTTTTGTGCGTGTGCATGTGTGTGTGTTTGTGTTTGCATGTGTGTGCGTGTC
>NC_136936.1:49418751-49453751 GCF_949987615.1 Pollachius pollachius
AAATCAGGATCTTTGTTTCTACAAGTGCACTGCAGGTGCACACATGCATGTGTGTGCGTGTACGCATATATATATATATATATATATATATATATATATATGTGTGTCTGTGTGTGCGTGTGTGTGTGTATGTGTGTGCGAGCGTGTGCGTGTGTGTATGTATGTATGTATGCATGTGTGTATGTCTGCATGTGTATGTATGTATGTATGTATTTATGTCTGTGCGTGTGTGTGCGATTGTGCGCACATGTACGCGTGTGTTTTATGCATGCATGTACGCGTGTGCGTGTGTGTGTTTGTGCACCAGCATTTCCGTGTGTGTAGAGGCACGGCGGAACATTGAATCCCCGGCCGCAAAGGTCATTCCTCAGCCCGTGGACGGGGATGCAGATAGTGTTTACTGTATCCAAACGGCGCCATTAGACGACATGTCCGCCTGTATGTGGCCGCTGCTTCCCGTCCAATGGAAGGCGCATCATCAACGCTGCAATCATTCTCTGTGATGGCGAGAGGCACCGGGGGGGGGGGGGGGGGGGAGGGGGGAGGCGGTTGGCCCTCCGAAGATGGATGCGTGTTATTGTTGGTGGGATGACAGTGGGTTTCAATCAGGTCCTCGGAGCTCTAATCCCAGGTAGAGCCGTTGAAGTGCTGAGTCAGTCGCGTCTCCATCGATCCATCACGGTGGGCCCGGTGGAAGGCAGGTGAAGCCCCACCCCCGGCCCCCCCCCTGGGAACACAGGAAACACCTGCCCTCCGGCGCGGCTCGGGGCTTCATCATCCTCGAGCCAGCCCTTTGTCTCCTGCTGCCGGGGGGCTCAATGTCGGGGGGGCGCTGCCGCAGCCGCCGCCGCGGAAAACCGTGAAAGCAGCACTTTTATGCTCGTTTGTAGCCGGTACACAAAAATTAGGGAAGGGGGGGGGGGGACAGGTTTCCCTCACCTCCCACGCCTGACCCCCCCCACACCCCTCTCCCCCTCCCCTCCTCTCCTCCTCTCTCTCTGTTTCTCCCCTCCTCTCCTCCTCTCTCTCTGTTTCTCTCCTCCTCTCTCTCACCCTCTCTCTGTTTCTCTCCTCCTTTCACTTGCTCTCTCTCACTCTTTCAACCTCTCTCCGCCTCTCTCCCTCTCCTCCTCTCTTCCCCTCTCTCTCTCTATCTCTCGCTCTCTCTCTTCCCCTCTTTCTCTCTCTCTCTCTCTTCCCCTCTCTCTCTCTCTCCCTCCCTCTCCTCCTCTCTGTCTCCCTCTCTCTTCCCCTCTCTCTCTCTCTCTCCCTCTCCTCCTCTGTCTCCCTCTCTCTCCCCCCCCCCCCTCTCTCTCTCTCTCCCTCTCCTCCTCTCTGTCTCCCTCTCTCCTCCCCTCTCTCTCTCTCTGTCTCCCTCTCCTTCCCTCCCTCCCTCTCTCCCTCTCCTCCCATGTGCTGCTGGTCGCCCAGGGAGACGGTAAACACTAGGAGAGGACCGCACACAACCAGCTAATGGGAGCTAGCCAGCTAACAGGAGCTAGCCAGCTAACAGGAGCTAGCCAGCTAACGGGAACTAGCCAGCTAACAGGAGCTAGCCGCAGTGTAGCATCGTCAGGCTCCGAGTGCTGTGAATATAAATATCTGGGGCCACCGCAGCAGAACCACCCCCGCTAACACCCAGAAGTAAACAGAAATACCCAGAGCCAGCCAGTACTACAAGACATCCAGGGGACTCTCATTTCATTACACACTCCTGAGGAATACTTCTTTACGGTGGCCATAGAAGCGGGGACCAGCGAGGACGGGGTGGAGACAGAGAACAGAGCTGGTTATTACCTTAGGGAGGGCCAGCGGCTCAGGGCAGAGGACCCAGGGTGCGGCTACTGCCAGCAGTCAATTAGCACCAGAGGGAAACACAGCATTCCTCTGTTGCTGCGCGCGGAGGGCTGTAAATAAAGGTTTTCTTTTACTACAGGCCCTGGCTATCTGGCTGTCTTCCCTGAACATCAATAGGCCGGTGTATTTAACTGTTACTGTAACCTACCCCTCTGTCTACTGCTGAGAGGAGGAGGGGAGGGGAGAGGAGAGGAGGAAGGGCACGGCTACTGGGAAGCAGGGTGAAGGAAAGAAAGAAAGAAAGAAAGAAAGAAAGAAAGAAAGAAAGAAAGAAAGAAAGAAAGAAAGAAAGAAAGAAAGAAAGAAAGAAAGAAAGAACGAACGAACGAAAGAAAGAAAGAACAAAAGAAAGAAAGAAAGAAAGAAAGAAAGAAAGAAAGAAAGAAAGAAAGAAAGAAAGAAAGAATAAGAAACAACAAGAAGAAACAAAATAAACTGAAAAAACATTCATACATGGCAGAAGTTGCATGCAGAGCTTATCCCAGAGACTCTTGGTGCTGAACTTTAAAGTGGGCCCATATTTATCAAGTTAAAAGGAACAGTCAATTAAAACATTAAGCTTTGACAAAGGGTTGACATGTTGAAAAACATTATTTTTCCGCCATGTAGGCCTATGTCCTTGTTGTTATAATTCTTCATTAAATGAGGATACTTTACTTAACATTGCATTCTGTATCTCCTATGGGTGCAGCCAGTGTGAAAAATAACTATAATTTGTTTAAGCCTGAGGGGAGTAATTCATATTTTAATAAGCCCTTTACTCAAAATAATCCAACTCTGGTAAATACATTTCACAATGCACTACATTGTGTTCATATTTATAGTGAAACTGGATAACATACTTCTAAATCTAACCGCATTGCAGTGCATGGATCAACAGAGAAGGAGAGAACAGAAATCCCCAACTACAAGGCCAATGTGGCAAACTTTAGCTCCTGTAAATTGAATGCTGATTCTATTTATGTTTGGTGTGATTTACACTCAGTTTCCTCTCTTCAAGTGAAAAGGAAACAGATGCTATGAATTGTTCGTTCTCTGAATTCCTCAGAGAGGGATCCTGGTCAACACTCGTGTGTGAGGTTTGCTTTGTACTTTGCATGCGAAAAGGTGGTGTCTGTGACTCGATTGACTCTCTGGATCCCCAGCTCTGAATATCCATTTCCTCACCGTTTCCACTTACGTACGTCCGTCTGCCCGCTCCGGGTTATGACAGGATGGCTTCCTTTATGAAACACGTCGACGTTTCTTTAGGACAAGGTCGAAACCCCCTTTGCTCCACCGGCAATGGGTGTGTGGCGTATTTGAAATCAACACACATGAACGGGCCCCTAAAATAAAGTTCGGGGACAGGAGCCATACATAATATTTAATGACTGTTTAACAAAATAATATAAACAGCAGCAGCAGATGCGTATGAACTACTCTATATTACTTCTGGTGGCTTTGGGCATTGGCTCGCAATCTGCCATGAGTGACAGGAAGGGGAAACGATAGGCTGGTTTAGCGTCTAGGAAAAATCGTTTGACATTAATAAAATGACGTGAGGATGGAGAGGCCCATGTTTTCATGGACAATAGCGCCATCTAGCGGATACTGACAACTGTCTAAATTAAAACAGGCTAGAGATCCTGAATATATTTTGAAGGAGATAATATGACTTTTTGGCTATAGCTATAGGCCCTACCACTATAGTTGTAAAATGAATTTGTGATTTTAGGTGTCGGGAAATTGGCAGTTTTGAGAAAAAAAAATAGATATAGGATATTCGGAGTATAGGTTTTATGGTTACAAGCACCTTCGATAATTCATGCCCCAAGGTATATCCTTATTCAATATATAGCCTAATATAAATATTTGATTGGTCATAATAACTGCAAGGCTTGCGTGTGCACACAGATAGTATCAAAAATGTTTCGCTTAAATTACATTGTTTCCCATCTTGTGGCAGCCCGACTGTGAGAGCTTATAAGGCTACACGGCGCCCCCTACTGTCCTCAACTTGTCATTAAAATTAATTCAAAACTCATCATTCAGCATCATCTACTGTCCTATTGTTAGTCCCTCGCAAATCAAAAATCATACTTTTCTTATGTCGATATTACTTGTTCCAAGGATGTTGACAAAATAAGTATTTTGAATATCGCTTGCACATTTAAATTGCCCGCATGCAAGGATAACCTAAACAGTCGGTGACAACTGAGCCTCAGACACGATTTGCCACCGGGGACACCTATGGATGTACAGGGTGCTAAAGATTTACCGAAAGGGATCTTTTTTGCTGACAGGATTCTCGTCAATGTTTCAAACTATTAGATATACGGTGAACCATAATTTGAAGGTTTAAAATGGGTATAAAACATGTTAATTATTTAACTCTGGTGCTAAGTGCTTCCTTTTAGACAAGGATGTCAGCACCCATCTCAGAAGATAATTGCATCATTCACTTGTCATTGCAGAAAACTATATTGGATATTTTTATGTGAAATCTGCAGATGGGAGGACCTATATTTGATGAAGAACAATCATACTAGTTTAATCTACTTTGAGAACAACTGTTTGTTTATGTGACATCTTAAAAAACAAAAAGGGTTGCTATTTATTGTTTGTGCATAAAAATAAACATCATATTTAATATTTTAATAGTAGCTTGTAGTTCATGTATTGGATGACGGGAAAATTAAAGACGAAAAGTAGAGAATCCTCATTAATAACTGAAAATGAAAACGAAATAAAAGATCACATAATATGCTAATATGCATAATTAGTAACCTATTTTAACAATGAAAAGGAGTTTGTGTTATTCCCATTAGTGTGCGAGTGTCCGAGGACAGGTACCTGTGTAGATTGCGGTGTGTATGTGTGTGTGTGTGTGTGTGTGTGTGTGTGTGTGTGTGTGTGTGTGTGTGTGTGTGTGTGTGTGTGTGTGTGTGTGTGTGCGTGTGCGTGTGTGTGTGTGTGGGGGGGGGGGGGGGGGGGGGGGGGGGGGGGGATGCCTCAGGCTCCATATCAGAGCGTTACTCCTGAATCCACCGGTCGCCACTGCTGTTTAATAGCCTACAGACTTACAGACCTGAGGCCGGCCGTTACACTTGTAATGAAGGCGTAAATGTTGCAATTTATATTTTGTTTGTTTATGTGCATCAGTGCAGAAATATATTTACCTCAGCAGAGCAGTGGGGTCTAACAACAATTCGTCAGTGTGATGGCAATGATTTTTTTCTTGAAAAATAACAAACAATACCATAAGCTAAATGGATACTATATAGATAGCTAGATAGATAGCTAGATAGATAGATAGATAGATAGATAAATAGATAGATAGATAGATAGATAGATAATTAGACAGACAGACAGACAGACAGACAGACAGACAGACAGACAGACAGAGACACACAGACACAGACAGATAGATGAATTCATACAATTCAACTCTTAATTAAATAATGTGGATAAAAGGGCATTTTTAAACGCTAATTTAGTGGGCAATTTTTACGACAACTGTAAGAGTTCAAACAAGACGAATAGTTGGCACAAACTGCTGATGAAGTAATCCCCTCCAAAATACTGATAAGATCAATGTATTCGCCACAATCTGCAGAAGACTAAAATAGACCAAACCCAATATGAAACAGTTCCTTAATTTTGAACTGTGCACCCATAATAAATAGTCATCGCTAATGGTGTCCGTAAAACATATCTTTTTTATTAGGGCAGTATTTTTCTTGCACACTATAATAAAGTTAATGACAGATATTGTCTAAGCCATAAAACAGTCGTAAATTTAAAGAGACTGGTCAGCTTCCACAAGCTTCTGCTAGGTCTGGCACATAGATCATGTTCAATCAATCAAACAAGAGAGGTCTAACTTAAGACAAAAAATGCATTAACACCAAGAAAGATTATTACTTAATACCAGTCTTGTAATATGTTCATTTTATGTTCTGATAATTGAATCCAGTTTTATTAAATGAAACTACTGCAATACTGTGTGAGCACGCTCCAACTTCATTCCAACACAAGCAGTAGCTGAAACGGATGGATCTTGATGCTGAGTGCTGTACTGTCAAATAGGGCCTACTGAAAGGCCTTATATTCGGCCCAAAATACTGTTTATGAAATCTTAAACTATCGTAATTACGCTAGATAAATAATACATAAAGTTCCTAATAGTGTAATCATCCAGCCAACTGAACTTGGTTTAAAAAAATGCACAAATCTACATTGTTGGCAAATTGTAGAGGACATGTTGCCCTGATTGAGTCAACACAAATGGCAATTTGATGAATATTCTGTGATAATACTCTTTTACCAGTAGATGGTACTAACAACCATTGTTCACGGGATAATGATTTGAGGACTCGAAATCTATCGTTAAGAAAATACATGTAAGCTCATACATGTTAATATATTGCGCAGTGTATGTCCATGGTTATTCATTCTTATACACTGAATTATAATTAAATGTGTGTATATATATATATATATATATATTCGTGGTCAAAAATATTGAGTACAAACCATAGACGCACTAACTGCATTAGCAGAGAAGCCAATAATGTAGATACGAAATCGCGTTGTGTTCTCGCGGGACTAGGGCGTTCTCGTCACGTGATCTGTTCCGCTCTACGCCTGTAGTCGTCCACGAAATGGAGGTGATTCTCTCTCAATTATTTTCATATTGCGTAATGTCAAGGAAACTATTACATGACCTACCAGTTGTAACGAATAGCTCATAATGCATGCCTTATATATGTTTAACGATGGCCGAATTGGCCGGTTCTGTGGTGTTATTTCTCGCAGCAGGTCAGGCGTCATAAGCGCCGTGTAATTTAGCTTAGCATGTTAGCATCGTCCGCCTCGGCGAAGCGTACAAAGGGGCCGACCCTTCACGTTATACCACCGGGATGAACATGCATATGCATGGACTTTGTCATGCTGTTGTGGCCGTATGCTTAGTATAAACCCGCTGAGTTTAAAGCCAAGCCGGGGTATCTCTATGCGACAGACGCGGTGTTCAGATAAAGGGAAGACGGGTGTCCTGGACCAGATCCAGTCCTGCTTGGGCCTGATCTTGATAGACTGACAGGCCGCTGTCCAATTTACACAGTAGCTAACGACCATCCCCGAGTTGACCCCTGTTGTAACAGTTAAATGAATCACCCTTGTGTTTATTTAGCTTGCTCGCCCCGAGCATTGAGCTGGATAGCCATGTTAAACGCACAATCAACGAGCGCTAATTGCCCCCCCGTTCTCAAAAAAAATGTAATAACTCGTGTTTTTCTCGCATACATTTCCAGTGTCGTGATTCCAAGGAACCTGAGCAGCTCAGGAAGCTGTTCATCGGCGGTCTGAGTTTTGAAACCACTGAAGAAAGCTTGAGGGCCCATTTTGAGCAATGGGGAACGCTTACAGACTGCGTGGTATGTACAATGTGGGCCGTATGGGCGAAGAGGCCAATATTGGTTAGGGGTAGCCTAAGGCGGATAAATGCAATAATGGATGTTTGTTGTCCTGCAGGTGATGAGGGATCCCAACAGCAAGCGATCCCGAGGTTTCGGCTTCGTAACGTACTCCAACGGGAGCGAGGTGGATGAGGCCATGAGTGCCCGACCGCACAAAGTGGACGGGAGGGTGGTGGAGCCGAAGAGGGCCGTTTCCCGAGAGGTAAACAAGCTGTTAAGCTGCATCAACGTATTGTTTTCCATACCCATACAATTTGTGATGTCTACTTGTAACGTATTGAAGTGAGCAGAGGATTCCATACAGGAAACGTCTCCCTCTTTTTTAAATTAATGTTACTGTCTTGTTCTTCCGCTGTGGATCCCCGATTGGATCTTGGACTGATGAACAAAACCCTAATTTAACCCAAAGGTAGTCTCCAAGGGCTTCACAGCTAACTAACTCCCCACATCGTATCGTCTGGTCTGTTTCAGGACTCCTGCAGACCCGGCGCCCATCTGACGGTGAAGAAGATCTTCGTGGGGGGCATCAAGGAGGATACGGAGGAGTACCACATCCAGGAGTACTTTGAGAAGTACGGCCGCATCGAGTGCGTGGAGATCATGGAGGAGCGCTCCACGGGGAAGAGGAGGGGCTTCTGCTTCGTCACCTTCGACGACCACGACACCGTGGACAAAATAGTCGGTAGGTTTGGTGTGATCGTCGGACCTACCATGACTAACGCGTTGGAAAAGGACTTAAGCTGTCCTGTTTAGCGTTAGTCAAACAAGGCATTCAAACTGCAGGGCGTGTGGTTTGATTTACTGTCTTCCCCGACATGTAGAGTAAGGCATTAATACTGCTGTATTAGGAGTTTGATTCCCTCTGGGGTAAAGTCTGGATGAACTCATTGGAATGTAAGGTGAGGTGACATGATAGCACGAAATCCTCCCGCAATTCAAAAAATCTAGATTTATAACATTTGTTTTTGCAAATACTGCTAAATCTGAATATTATTTTATTAAAGTCTCACATTGTGCTTTCCGGTTGTTTTTACAGTCCAGAAATACCACACCATCAACTCTTACAACTGCGAGGTGAGGAAAGCCCTGTCAAAACAAGAGATGAACGCAGTGTCCAACCAGCGCAGTGAGTATCCGTACACCAGTAGTGCCCCGACTTTCCAGGGGCTATTTCAACGTGTTGACCTCGTGTCATGTTAGGGACTTTGTCTAAAGAAAGTCTCTTCTCATTACCGGTCGAGGTGGTGGTTCCGGAAACTTCATGGACAGGGGTGGTAATTATGGAGGTGGTAACTTCAGAGGTAAGGACCTGCCTTTACACACACACACACACACACACACACACACACACACACACACACACACACACACACACACACACACACACACACACACCTACCTAGTTCAGTGTTTTTAGGTGACCGACGGTAACGCCTTGTTCTGCAGGTGGCTACGGTGGAGGGCGTGGTGGTTATGGCGGAGACGGATACGATGGATATGGTGATGGTAAGCAGTCAGGTTTAGCGACAGTCAAAGGCAGTGCTTCCGTCCACTTAAGAACAGTCAAAAGATTAATCTGCTTATCTCTTCGCTATTTGCCTGTAGTTCAGGTTCTCCCCTGAATCTTTAGTTCTGATTTGGGTGTTCCCTCAAACAATCGTTTTGACAGATGCAAAAAAAAAAAAAAACATAGTTTCATCAACACTTCTTTTTACCTAGAAGATTTTCATAGGGCATTATAAGTTGACTTCAGTTGACTCTTAAGAAATGAGTTATGGCGTTTGATCTTCTCGAAAACAAGTTTTAAAATCCCGACTACAAATGTTTGTGAACCCTGTTTTGTGGTCCAGGTGGAAACTACGGTGGAGGTGGTTTCGGCGGTGGCCGCGGAGGCGGTGGAGGAGGGGGTTATGGGGGTGGAGGTCCCGGATATGGGAACCAGGGTGGGGGCTTCGGCGGAGGTGGATACAACGACGGCTACAACGATGGAGGTGCCTCCTCCAGTTTACCATCTTAATCGATATCCTTAGTTCTTTTTCGGCTGCCATCGTTGATTCATCTTACACCGGAAGTGGAAGCGCTAGGCTTTGTTGAAATCGAACTCTCGTCACTCTCAGGAAACTTTGGCAGCGGTGGAGGAGGAGGAGGAGGAGGTGGGAATTACAATGACTTTGGAAACTACAGTGGAGGCCAGTCCAATTACGGACCGATGAAGGGTGGCAACTTTGGTAGAAACTCGAGTGGACCATATGGAGGTGAGACAGGTTGGACAATAGGATGACCTTGGATAAGACGGAGGTTAAGCATCCTTAATAAAACATTCTACATTGTAGTTTCACCTGCATGGCAGGTTGTGTGACAGATCCTGCATTGAAAATATACATGTCAATGAACACTGTTTGTTTTTCCTAGGTGGATATGGCTCTGGGGGTGGTGGTGGAGGAGGTGGTAGTGGTGGAGGCAGTAGCGGAGGAGGCTACGGCTCCCGGCGATATTAGCCGTGTGACTGACCCCCTGGTAAGTTCACTGTCTGCCCGGACCCTGATCACACAAAGAGTACAGAGTGCACCGGTAAAGCGTAGATTAACTTTGTTTTATCCTGTATCCATTCAACAGGCTTCAGTTCTTAGCAGGAGAGGCGAGGAGGTGAGCAAAGGAATTGTCAGGCCAGCTGCAGGTTACATTGAGGCAGTGAGTCAGACACAGAACCACAGCTAAATGGGAGATGTAATTGGCGAAAAACAAAGGACTTTGGTGAAGAAGTGTAGATGATACCTTTCCGTACTTGTGTTAGATCTTCCCTTTCTCAACGTTTTTCTTTCCTTCTGTGCATCTGAAGTGTATGTATTGTGCCTATGGTATGAGGAAAAAATATCCTTTTTTTATTTTTACATCTAAAGTCAGTTCCCTATATCATTTTTATTTCTTTTCTTTTTCCTGTAGATTAGATTTCTGCTCGTATGCCTTTTAAATCAACCTATTTGTCAACTATGGTTTAGACATACACCCTTTTACGTAGAAAAGTATACGTTTTGTTGAAGTTTTTATGAATTCTGAGTTGAAGCGTGTATTTTGATTTTGTATTTGAAGCAGATTATGTATTTCCTTTTAGTGTGTCGTGTCTGCAAACAGTCTGAATTAGAAATAAGGGATCTTTCACTATACTTGTACACAGAAAGCAGAATTCTAGATTGTTCAAGTATTTTGAGAAGTAGAAAACAAATAAAATTGTCTAGTAAAGTGCCATGAAGTTCAGTGCGTCATTGGATCAGCAAAAAGCTCATCAGAAGTGTATTAATTTCTTTGTCCATACCTTGTAATTATGAGGTATACAAAATTAAGTTTTTGTCCCCCAAAAAAAACAGTTTTGTTTTCCACATGTATTTTTTTATTCATTTGAACCCGGTTGGAGGACAAGGGAGTTTTGAGTAGAGTCCTCAGGCAAGGGCCCGCAGACTTCACATGTTCAAGTGTTGAGCCAGTAGGAGTGTAACAGCCAGGAACTCCTCCAAGTGGTCCTCAGCATCGCTAGTGTGGAAGATTGCAGACAGGACCTCTTCAGCCCCAGCGCAGTGGACCAGACAGCATGTTGAGACAGAGAGAAGGCAGCATCAAGCACACCGCCAATGGAGAAAAGATTGCAGTGTCGTGGCCCCGGTAGTGAGCGTCCATTTTTTTCCAAGGCTAGCTAACCCTTTCGACAGCCGATGCTAGCGAAGAAAGACTAGTACCTGGACACATTGCAGTCAGAATACTGCAGTTTTCCACATTCTAGAGTTCAGACGTTACAGAAGAGAAGGGAGTGAGTATTTCACTAAAGCTTGCTTGGGAAGATGGACCAGGTAAGAGTAACTGCTTTGCTTGATTTGCAGATATGGAAAGAGGAATTCTCTTCATGAAAATCTGTAAAGACCTGATAACAAGGAAGGTACTGGATGGGTAAGATTTGTTTTTCAAAATATTATGCAAGGTTGCCAACTATTCACTGCCACTCCCTGAACGGGGAATGTTCTCTATGGAGTGCTGTTGTCTTTAATGGCAGACCCAGTAGGTGGACATGCAATTATGCTCCATACTTATTTGTTTAAAAGCCGGCAACGAAAACAGCTTTTGTACGTCATACTACAGGTTCTGCCTCAAAGACAACACTGTTCCAACTCTACTGTATGTGTTATATATTCTGACCGGAAGATATGGAAAGCCAGAAGGTAGCTGGATTCAAATAAAAACAGGATGTAGGCCAAGGGTGACATTTGAATGCAGCAAGGCACACAGGTTGATGAATCAAAGGGTTTAAAGGATTTGGAGGGTTTGTTCAGACCCAAGGTTACTGACAATGTCTGTCAACATGTTACCAGCCATGAATTATGTTCAACTAATCCCAGAGGATGTACGCATGTTACAAAATTAGGCAGTAGGTGAGCTATTGACATCCTTAGTCTTCCAAACTAGTATTTTTGCAGTTCCCATATCCTTTATCTTGGGTTTGTTCAACACATGTAAGCCCAAACGAACTGCCCTGGCTTGGTGGTTTTGCCTATAGGGCTTGTACATCAGAATGCATTATGAGCTTTATTTTGTTAGGCGATACTCCTCCATCTTGTGATTTCCCGAGAGAGTTCTAGGACTGTAACCCTAAATCAACATAACTATTCTGTAACATAGTTTGCCACGTCTTATAAACGCCAGTCTCTCACATGACAAAATAATTGCTAAACAGCGACCAACATGCAATTACTACCATAACATTCCTATGCTCTTATACAACCAAAATGGAGGCAGTCATTGAAATGTGACATTGTGGTTCTGTTTTTTTAAGAATACGTGCATTGGGATATTTGTGTGGATGGTAATGGTTTCTTTTGTCATTGTTTAGTTATCATACCTGAATTCTTAATACAGCGTTCAGTTGGTAGCTTAACAGTCACTAACTTTCCTCGCTCAGAATACTAACCGCCGTCAGCATTGCGGTGGTGTGTTATCACGAAACAATCTAGCCAGGGCAGTTTGTATGCACTGATGGGTGTTGTAAAAAACAAAGACACTGCTGTAGGTGCTGCTCAAACACTCGCTTGAACAAAGAATTGATGTCAATGGCTCACCAACGGCTCAGTTTGTCAATGTGGAAAATCATGGTTGCCTTGCATCACAGCAATATGGCATCTATAGCCCAACACCGCCTGAAAAATTCACAAATTCATATTATTCTGAAACCTCCAAGTTCATTTTAGATTTCCAAGGGGTGTTGTCAAAGGACATAGACCAAATTGCCCTGGCTATGGGTCTTAGCCAACCAGCAAAATCCTTAAATTCAAAGTGATCTCCATATTATCACACCTGTATATTTATTGTTCACAAGTTACTCATATAAGGCCCACTGAGGAAATGACTGCACTTATTGGCTATTATTATTACACTAGGCTATTCACAAGGGTTTATATAATCAATTATATTTATGACAATTAGTCATGTTTTTTAGTCATAATTTGTGTTGTAATACGCAGTGTTGAGTTCAGGGATGAGGGCTGAGGCCAACATGTTTTTGATGTTTATTTTTTTTTAAATGGGCAGGATTTTTCCATTTTCTGCAGTAAATGTCAAGAATAAACTTTGATTAAAAGTTTCCATCTTCATTTGATTACCATTCTGTCTGTGTGGTTCCTCCTCCTTCTCTTACAATTCACACCAACGTGGATTCGACCGGACTACAATAGCTAGTGTTACTTCCCTAGCAAACGTTTTCACTAGCTAGCTGAATAAAATCAATATCTAATTGATAATGCTTTTTTAATGTCAACTGCTACTTCTGTGAACTGCGTAGACATCAGTTTATAAACTTAACTAAAACATGAAACCTATTGTGATGTTCTACGACAATACATTTAATCCAATATGAATCTTGTATGTGATTTTATTTTCTTTAATCTATATTTTGTTGCAACTCATGCCCAACTATGATCGACAATTTATTTAAAGTCTTATCTTTAAAGGGCCCATAGAGAGTATACTAATGGATCATACTACTGCTCCCCAGTTACGTTTTATGGAAGCATATATGTAGCAAAATTCAAATGGCAATGCAATTTGCAATTCAATAAGTCATTACATATTTTTTTTTATTTTTCATTATTTTTTTACATCACAAATTGCAAATTGCATTGCCATTTGAATTTTGCTACATATATGCTTCCATAGAGTGCAATGCAATCACGGGGACGCTATAGCTTTTCAATTAGAATAAAGGAACTCAAAAAATTTGACAATGTTATTCTATTTTTATTATATCTTTTGCAAATTTTATTGAGGATTTCATTGTCACTGCATATTAAAATACACTTTGAATATCGTATTTACAAATTACATTATTAAATTGCATAATGGATTTTCAATTGCATAATGTAATGTCTTATTAAATTGCAAATTGCATTTCTATTTGAATTGCAAATTGCATTGCCATTTGAATTTTGCTACATATTTGCTTCCATAAAGTTTGGCTTGTAACCAAAGGTTGTTTGGGGGAAAGGGGAAACGGAGTTGGTGAGCAAAGGTTGTGTGAGTGAGAGTTGGCCATGGGCAAACACTCGAGCGCTCTGCCTGTGAACAGGTTCCTCCGGTAGACTAATGTGAAGTACTCATACCCGCTTCACACTTGAGTTCATAGATCAACACGAGTTATCGCACAAATGCCAGTGGGTGTATTTTCCATAAGCTATGGGTGTGTGGCTTACAGAATATGCAGTTGTGTAAGATCAGGTGATCTATTTTACGGACTGCATTCTTTAACGAGGTTCAATCCTTTGGAGTTTCAATTCAATGTTACGAGTTTGCTTTACTTTTATTCGCTCCTTGGTGACGTCACCTCACCAGAAAGGCACGTGTAAGAAGTTCCACCAGTCCATCTGGGGATAAGGATGACTGTTAAAGCTGCGGTCACGCGAGAGCAGCGAAACCAAAAAAAAGTATAGTTACCGAGGCTTCGTTATCGTATTTTTAGAAAATAGTTCGTTTACCAGGCATAACAAAAATAACATTGAACTTTAGCCGAGTGTTATTGGGTTAAAAAAAAGCTCCAATATGTAAAACAAAAGCATAGATTTTCCTTTAACCAAAGGCTAAACTAGTATTACAGCAGGAGTTGTAGCCTTTTCACCAGGCATCTGGAAACGTTCATCGTCACAAGCTTGAATGTCTTGAAAGAGACGGAACGTGGAAAGTAATGCTTAAACATATGATTTCATATAGTGAATTCCAATGTGTGTCGAAAGTGAGATGTACTAGAGTAGATTATTGTAGATTACAACAGCTAAGACATAAGTGTTACACAATGATCGACTTAGTACAATATGGTACTTTTGGCATCATTAATTGTAAATTTTACAGAGAAAATTGGTTGCACTAATACGATAATCATACAACTGTCAACACTGGACCACAGCGCAATGTCGCGTTAAAATAAAAACATAAAACCGATAAGTTGTGGTGTAGGAAAAGTGTTTATTGAAAGGCCAAAGGATTTAAAAAAATCGGGTCAGCAAATCGAAGCTTTAACAAAGTAACAGTGATTGAAACGAGTTTCTTAAAATACTAAAATATATATACAATAAAATACATATTTGAATGGCAAGGAAAGTTTATATTTACAAACAATATAGGAAAAGAATCTCAATATTAGAAAGCGGTACAAAAGAAGTAAAATATCAAAAATATTACAAGATTTGGGAGGAGAAAGCAATAACTATATAATAGCACTGCTGATCTACATATTCTTAAAGCCGAGTAACTACAAAGTTATTGCATAGTATAACCACTACGATGATAATGCAGTACCATATTAATCAGCGGACGCCGGTTTGTGGTCTTTGCTCTTGGCGTGTGTCTTTTTAGTGCGTGGCACCAGAAACACGCTGCCGTCGGTGGTCTGCTGCAGCGAGTAGTCGGACGGGGAGTAGGGCTTCCCCTCCTCGTCTCGCAGCATGCTGAACACCTGCAGGTACAGCGTGCTCAGCTGGTGCTTCATCTTGCGCAGGCTGCTCCCGTTCTGGCTCCTCTCCATCTGCAGCAGCTCCTTCTCCTCCGTCAGGGAGTCCAGCTCGTACTCCAGCCCCACGATGTTCTCCATCTTGCGCTTGCGGCAGTTCTGCGCCGCCACCTTGTTCTTGCCCCGGCGCCGGATGTCTCGCACCAGAGCGAGCTGGGCCTCGTTGAGCTGGTGCTTGGACATGAGCTCGTTGAAGTCGTCCACGGGCAGGTTGATGATCATGTCCACGGTGAAGGGGATGCGGAGCGCCCGGGCCCGCTGCTCGTCCCGGGAGAGACGCACCTCGGAGCGCCTCTTCTGCTTGTCTTTGGTGAACGGCCCCTCGCTCTGTCCGCCCTCTTCCGCGGGCTTGGTGTTGTGCAGCTTGGGCTTCTTGTCCTGCTGTGGCTCCGGCGGCCCCGCCTGCGACAACACGAGTGCACTTTGCTGGAAGTCGTCGGGTTGGAAATCCAAGGAAAACATCTCGGAGTAATCGGACTCGGCGCTCCCGGGGTTGAAATCCAAGTCGTCCATGTCGCTGTCGCTGAAACCGAAGGAGCCGTCGCCGTAGACGGACTTCTCCGGGGAGCTGGCGTGGGGGCTGGTGTTCAGAGAGATACCCGAGTCGGAGTCGGGGACCTCGGCCGGGGGCTCCTGCTTGCACCTCTCCAGCGCCTCTCCCGGGGGCGAGTGGCTGTGGGCGTCCGTCGCGTTTAAAGGAGGCTTCTTTGGTAGCTCTGGCAGAACGCTGCTTTCTAGGTGCTCCTTCACGTTGGCCTCCACGGCCTCCGGCGGGCAGAGGACGGGGTCGGGGTAGAAGGCGTCGCAGAACCCTTTGGGGCCCAGGGTGGCGTTCCCCATCATTGGTTCGGGTGCGACCATATCGTGAAAGACTTCCTCGAAGGTGTTGATGAAGGTGGGGGGGCAGGCCTCCACCGGGTTGGGCCCGACGTTGGGGGCGTTTGACAGGGGGTAATATGGATAGTTTCGTTCTTGTACGTCGGGGATGCTCGTGGGAAGGTATGCAGTTGTCTCCAGGGGGTCCTCCATTTGCAAGTTCAGGCAATGCTGGAAAACACAAACATCTGAATAAGTACAACCCTCAAGCTCTCGAACCTACACAACAAGAACAGTACAAATGTAATAGCACTTCTTTATTTCCAATGTGTCATTGTAATACTCTACACACAAGGGCAAGCGCAGATATCGTGATTGTAGTTTAGCCACTAAAATAATTGAATGTTAGGTCGAAGTGTCGCTAAGAAGAACTTTTGGAACACTTGACTGTGCGTAAAGTAAGGCAAGACTTAATTGTCTACGGCATTTCCTGCCTCCAATGTGCAGAGTTATAAGTCATACTAACTGCTTACACCAAGGAGCATGTGTGTTACACAAGATGGCTGAATAGATGGTTCCAAAACATAAGAAACTCAAGGCCAAAGTGGAACTGATTTATGTGTTGAAACATCTCCAACCATCCCCCTCTTTGTCTGTAAATGGGAATGGGAAGTGGTCCAGAGACAACATCCCTAAACAAGCATGTGACCCACAGCATGTTTCAAAGGAAACGCAACTCAGATCTCCTCCACACCAGTTCACTCTGAATAAAGCAATCTATTGAAAGCCTTTTAAGAGTCTTCATGGCAGGACAAACACAGGTGCTGCCCATATCCCTACTTACAGGTCTGCTTCTTTCATGTGCCAGGGCACGGTTAGCAGCCCTCACTAGTTTGGTCTGCTGACGCCTCTGTAGAGGGTCAGTTGCTGGCATACAGCTCTGGGCAAGCCAATGCGTATTTAGTTTCATGTGTATAATCATATGTATTGTCATTATTGCATAATTACCAAAAACTGGTACTGGCCCTAGCACTCGTACTAAACTAGCACTATGTCTTTAATATTCAACCAAATCATCTGTGTCCAGGAAACGTTGTGCAAGCTAGTGTTTTCATAATTGATTTACTCCATGTAAATAACCCCCTGCTGCTCTGGGTGCGCCTGTGGTGAAAACAATTCATCAAGGTGGAACGAGATGCACCTGGCTCTGTGCGGCACAGTCCCCTTCCAGTGTAAACATCGCCATGACGCGTACGAGATGGACAGAAGCCTTCCTGTGAGTCCCCCTTGTTGTTTTGTATTAGGTTCGTTAATTAATCTATTGATGCTACCAACCAATGGCTGATCGAACGGCTGGTATTTATTTATTTGCATTCGCTAAATGACTAAATACCAGCCATTCATCATTCACGTTCACTAATTGTTTGTCGTAAAACGAATCAAATTCAAGAGGTCTTCAAATTTGCATCCTACATCGAATGGTGCAAAAATACAGGAAAAGTACCTGCAACTCTGGGAGGGACCACAGCTCCATCCAGGCCTGATCCATCTCTGGTCCCCTCCTGTCTGCGATGATGGGGGCGGGGGACAGCGAGGTCAGGGGGGAAGCGGGCTGCTTGGAAGGCATGAGGCTGTGGGTGTCACTGCCGGGGACCGGGGGCACGGCGGTGTCCAGGCAGGCGGAGGTGTCCTATAAATCACACGCACACAGGCATTAGTCTCGACTAGGATGCAGCAGACCTTTCGGAGGAGGGAAGTGTGATACGAGTACATGTGTTAATACTCTGAAACGAGGCATGGCCCCTACCTCCACCAGGGGGAATGTCTCCGCCAGCAGCTGCATACATTCATCAAATGACATGGAGTCATCGCCTTCTGGGAAGTTCACATTCTGCCGGGGAGATATGGGTTCAGCGATTTGAATAAAACACGACGGCACAGACTCCACAGTATGTTTTTGTGGCGCAGCTCACGTTAGATAAAAGAAATCCCAATGTCCTTTTGAAAGGCCTAGAGCCTAAATCAACTGTGACGCAGCCAAGCTCACAGAATGCAAAGCCACAGAGCCACCTGTGCTCTCCCTGTGTTGTCTTACCGTGCCCAGGATAAGGTGGTAACCTAGCTACTACCACACGCTAGCATCCAATAGAGCAACAGAGCAGGCAGGGGGGAGGAGGGACGGAGCCAAGGAGCCGCCCTTGAATCCCCTAGAATAGACCGTGTCCGCGTCTCCGTGTGCGTACCTGTGCCAACTCCAGGGGGTTGGCGGTCGCCTGCGTCTCCGGCGGTGGCGGCGGCGGCGTCGTCAGGGCGCTGCCGGCCAGCGGCTTGGGGATGTACTCTCCGGTCTCCTCGTCGAGCTGCAGCTGGTCCAGGAGAGCCTTCTGCTCCTCCCTGAGCCGTTGCTGCTTCTTCTCCTCCTCCTGCTCGCTCCTCCGCTGCAGGGCGTGCACCTTCTGCCGGTGGTTCCGGTCGAACACCTCCCGCCGGGCGCCCAGGTCCACGTCCTGCCTCCAGAGGATGTCGATCAGCTCCATGTCCTGGGAAGAGAGAGGCCGCCATTGGGTTTTTTTTTTGTATTTAGGAAGGAGAGCGAGGCGGGTCACGAGTCGTCCCGCCACCCCCCTCCACCGTGTGTTTATCTGCAGCAGCGAGAGCGGCACGGCGAGCCCCGATCGGGGAGAGATTGTCCCTGGCTCCCAGTTGGCGCTGTTGCTGTGTGGAGCGTAGCTGCGCCACCTGCCACACCCAGTCCCTCGGTATCGGTGCGTTGTAGGAAACGTGGGCTGTAAAGTCATGTGGATCGGGCCTTATGAATAATAGATGTGCTTCTCCGTTCTCCCCCCCCCCCCCCCCCCCCCCCACCCCACCGCGAGGTGTTTCCATAACATACCAGCAACCAACGATGTTGGTGTTTGTACCATTCGGCGAGAGAGGGAGAGGATTCTGGAGTTGTTTGTCCTCAGCTGTATGAGGATGCTGATCATTTGGAATAATTTCCTCAGTGTTTTTATAAATTGTGTCTGTTGACAGTTTGAGCCGCATATATTCTCAATTTCAGTCCACCAAGTTAACATGAAGAGTAAGAAGGTTTACAATATTATTCTATGAATAGATCATATGTATTACATAAAACCTAATGGAGGCTTTGTATGGTAGAACTCAAAATAAATAACTATCCTTTTTAAGCATTATCTCTTATATGTTTTGTTTAATGTCAGAATATCAGTGTTTGCATGAGTGTAACTTTATATATACAAACATCATACCATGGATGGCACCACTAGTGAGTTAGGACTATACTATAAAAGCGTAATAAATTAATGTAATCCACTAAAATGTGTACAGCTATTGCATTGAGCAACAGATGTAGAGTTGTAAGAGTTTCAGACTGTGTATGTAAGTAAGAATAATGTTGATATTTTAACCCCTAGACCACACAGAGAGCATATTTTTCAGTAATATCCAAAAACACATTTGCTTGAACATCAGGCAACATTATCAGACTGTGTTTACAGAATAAAGTCTTTCAAAAGGTCTTTGGATGACGAAACCAAGATATTGGGTCACAGGAAAAGCTCAAGGCATGTGACTGCTTTTCAGAGGAGAAAAAACAACTATACCATTTGGTAATGTAAAACAACCATATCAAAATAACATACTTATGCAATATAGAATCTGGTATTTATTTTTGGCCTGCTTAGTAACCTTGGCAATAGTGTCTAGCTTGTGAAGACCAAATTATTACAACCTTTATCAGATGGGAGTCACTGAGGTGAGATTCAAGGCCTAGACACTGTTTCCTTCTACAGCAGGCTGTTAGAGCAGGACGTCAAATAAGAACCCCTCACTGTCTGCGCTTACCTCAGTGTTGCATCACATTCTGTTTGAGGACATGACAGTATGAGGATTAAGTGTCATCAAAGCTTCCGCAAATCATACAAACAACCTTGTGAAAAAACTAAAATAACAAGTGAGAGGGAGCAGGGAGAGCAGGCTGACAACATTTCGGATGGAATGAGGAAGTATCCAATAGTGTCTGGGATCGGCAACATAAACACCTATTGTGGTCACTGGTCAGCCATGTTTTCTACACTGAATAACCACATTGTGCCCCTGGTCACATGTAACATCACACATCACCCCAGGGACTCAATGCGTCCATTTCCTATTTAAGGAATTACAGTGGAAACTCAAAGGATTAATCCACCAGGTTATTAAACAGGCATTGTGTTTTGAACTTACAACCTTATTATTTATTAAACATTGTATAATTAAGTCGTAGTCTTATGTGTAATAAAACAACAGCATGAATAACATGGAAATTGGAAACTTGGGAAGTGATTATTAAGGTAGCCTATCCGGTAAATTCACTGCTGGCAGGCGAACAAGGAAATTGGCGAGAAATACAGAGAGTCGGGAATCCAGCGAAACCTTGGACGAGTCTCCAGATGATCCTCGACCACAACGCATTAACACATGAATAAATAACAACATTTTGAGTTTGAGCTAAATTTCTTCTCGGTTGATTTGGGTTGTTTGGATAACATGGGGGCCCTCCACATGAGTTCACCTGAGACCAGTTTCAGTGGTCATGCACCCTTGAGCGAGGAGGCTGATGAAATACAAGTCCACGTTCAGATCCCCCACCCGCCCACACACCATTTCAACAACATACAGACTACCAACATCATAAAGCCAAGCTACCTGCCTCAGAGCAAAATGCTCAGAGTCCAAAACAAAGTTTAACCCAGAATATCAACACAGGGAATATACAACATTCAGACGTCCCTGGCGCTATGGGCCTATCATAAAACAAGTAGTATAACACACACACACACACACACACACACACACACACACACACACACACACACACACACACACACACACACACACACACACAGTGATATCTGATCACATGCGAATGGGCTGTTGAGGGGAGGGGTTGGCTGACAAATATTACTGAAAAGCTGAAAAGCTCAGAGAAAGACCATCCCGGTTACCATGTTACTGTCAGGCCCACATTGATCCGCTGTCACTTTGTTTTCTTATATAACTTTGTGTTGTGGCAGTCCACAGTATGGAAACGATAGAAACGTCTAGAAGCCCCAAGCCATACCCCTTATTGCTTCGCAGCGTGGGCTAATCCCAGACTGCAATGTGTCCTGATAAATCACGAGACAGAATACCTTTTAAAATAATCATATGAAATTGTGAATCCACTCCAGCTCAACTACTTCCGTTCATTAGTAACGCAGTAGGTCTCCTGACGCCGCCCGGGGAACTGCGCACAGGTTGGGCCTGTCCCGCACCACGAATGTCAAATGGAAATATACCGGGAAGATCCGACCCATCTGGGTTCCCCTCGCTGGTCCCGATAACGGGATCTCCCCAAAGGATAACGAGTAGAAGACCCCCCAGCACCACTGTCCGACCGGCGGCTGTGTATGACAATCATATGACAATCCGCTGCTACGTATTTACCTGTTGACTGGGAAGTATGTCAGGCACCTCAACGTCCATCATCGTGGAGCTCAATGGAAGGGCCGCCTTGTAATGAAATGAAAATGGATTTAATTCCTTAATATCGGGTTCAGAATGGAGAAAGACGGAGCCCAGCGCCGCGACACTGAGGAGGAAATATTGCTTCTAATGTAGCGAAAATGAACGAAAACCCCTGAGCAGCCTCTAACCCCGCCCACAGGTCGTGGCAGCCAACCGCGGGGCTCAAACCAGCAGCGGTGGGATCGTCCCCTCCCCGTCGTCCAATGGGACGTTGAGGGGCGGGGCCTGCACCCACAGTCCACTAGGGCGGTGTCTTTAAGCGCCTCTATTATCAGATCTCTCCTCCAGCGCCCTCCCTCCCTCTTCCTCTGTGTGTATATATAATGCTGCCTGCATGTTTACACGGTAGAGCCTGTGCAAAGTTATGTATTTCCACATTTTTTAGGTATGGCAATAAGACTTATTGAAAAAAATGATTCATCAATGAAAGTAATAAAGTAAAGTGATAAATAAATATGGAGTGATGAAATGCACAAACATCGGCGTAAGTAGTGAGTCCTGGATAAAGCAACCCTATTTATGTGAAGTTGAAAACAGGTTTACATAGCAACATCTGGTGCGGTGGTTTAGCGACCCCTTCTGGCTACAACGGCCGGGAGCTGGAGGCCTTTGGGCCCCGACGCTCCAGGGTAACGTGTCGCCCCGCGGGTTAACGGTTAACCCGGCGCCTGGTCGCCAAGGCAGTGCACACACCCGAGGGTTTCAGGGGGCTTGGCAACATTATACAACTCAACTTTGTGTCTATTCCCTGGCATTTTAATGGAGTATAATTAGCCTCAATCGAGATATGGTGTACTTGTGCCCATTGATTGTACACATGCACCGCGTATGATGTAACTGCTGAATTGGATTTTTGAGATTATACAAAATAAACCCTAAATCCTATCGCTATCGTGTGTATTTTACGTGTAAATAGGGGTATGTAATGTAAGAAGTGTGAATGCAATATTATACAAAGATTTGTTATAAATCATCAAGGTATGATAGACTTGGAGATCTGTCTGTCACCTCACCGTCAAGAACATCACACATTTTGTGCAGCCGGTGCAAAGTGCCACTCTGCAAACCCACCAAAAGGCGATAGTAGAAAAAGGCCTATTTTTTCTTTTGCGCGTGCACGGGAGCGCGCTCACGTTTGGCAGCTCCACGTCGACATTCTTCCAGCTGCAAAGAGTGAACCGCACGGGACTGGAGGAAGAAAGGTAGAAGCAGCACAAGGTATCTCACGAATGGTGTTCCGAGTCCGCGTATGGACATCTTACCCAGTGTCCTGGCGCCTTCGCCTTGTGCTCCTGGCATGACACGTAGCCTAATGTTTCCAGGTCTCTCTCTGCCTCTTTTGCCTTTTGTAATCTACTGTAAGCCCTCGTGCTGTGGAGTGCAGCTGGTCTCCCTGCGTCTACCTCTACCAGGTACGGTATGCGACTTTAAAAACGAACTTCTAAACATTTACTTTTAGGTGGAACACTTGTTTTGACGCACTAGAAACACACTTTTGTTTTTTGTTTTGCAATTTCCTCTTTGCACGTTGAAGACTGCTCCATTATCACCGCGTTTAAAGAGGCAAGTGTCCGCAATAACTTTAAACAGTGGCATAACTTTTTTTTATTGCGTGTATTGTGTAGGCCTACCACATTTGACATATTTGGGGCCATCATTTGCTACATTGTATCTCTTAATTCGTTTCTTTTTGGGGGCGATTACTTCTGGCCATCTTTCAAAAGGTTATTTAATCAACAGGTAGGCTATGGCAATGGTAGGCTGTAGGCCTGCAAAAGAACACCGATTTAGACCAGAAGCAGTTCTAACAAATCTATTTGGGGTTTCAATAGTGAGGATTTATTCATGTCAGCTGTCAGACAGCGGCCTAAATGTTTACTCTGCAACCTTGATTATTCGTCAAGGTTGAAGAGGTGAGTATAAAAACAGATCTTTGGTCAACCAACGTGAAGGCCCATACCTTTCCCTTTTCTCATCTGTTTTACTTATCGATGAAAGGAGATAAGTTGCCCATCCGAGCATAATTATCCGAGGTCTACAAAGGCCCGGTGCTCTGTCTTTTGTTATACCAGTCTCACCATGTACAGTTTGAATTACAACAGCTTTGACTTGTGAGGAGGAGGAGGGCGGTGGAAAATACACTCCTAATGTTGAAAGCCTTCTACAAAATGAATAAAAACGAGATGAAACAAAATACGGCCTTTCAAGTGTTTTAAGTGTTGTGTTTCTGCACCACCACAACAGGGCCATGGAGTCCTAAGCCTTCTGGCTGATGCTCTGGAACAGTCTGCTACCCAGCGCCTGTGAGGTGGCACTGTGGCTCCCCAAATAAAGTTCTGTGATACACTCAGACTGTAATTGACGGTAGTCAGTGCATTACAGAACTTTGTTTTGGGAGTAAAGTACTAACTGGGAACCGACCGGCTGGCTGGAGTTTGTATGATTGTCTCCCCCAGATGGGACACCGATGATTTAACATGCCTTTGTGTTTTTTTGTTTTTTTTTAAATAAACGTTTGTTCTTGATGCATTGCTGTTGTTTGAAGTCTTTTATTAAACTGGTCCATTAATAATGTACTGGTCATTATGTGTGGCTTGTGATGGCTATAAGTCAGTGGTATCATTAAGAATGAGTGCCATATGGAAACGGTCACACTTGTCGTGGGTGTCTCGTGGAGGAGAGGCAGAAAGGCAAACTTAAAAGTAAAATGGCTTCAGGCGAAGGGTTGCCAGGTATTCTACAAAGTGGAGTAGGTTTTCCCCAAAAACATAGGCTGTGAAGTTTTTTTTTTTAACTACCAAGGCAGGCAGAGTAGGTTTTTTTTTTTTTTCTTGGTTCATTTGAGTTGCTACTTTCACAAATGTATTGAGTAGTCAAGGCTGTACTATATGCAAAGGCTGGGGTATCAAATCGACAAATTTGAAAAGTTACAACTTAATGTATAGCTGGTACCTTAGCAAAGTGCCAAGTGTCACTTCACATCGCAATGCATGATGGGAGGCGCTGACCTCACATCCTACCAACATCCAATTCCAGGCGTTACGTCGTGAGATGAGAACGCCTGGAATGCGATGCTCCAAATTAGCGTTATTGGCGAGAGTGGGAGGGACTTTCAGTTACAGAGGTAGGGGCAATAGCAAGGGAGGGACTTTCGACCTACTTCGATATCGCCTGTTTAATTTTTCTGGAATTGCTTTATCAAAAAGTGTTTTCTCCTTGCATTATTGTTCTTGACATGTTCTATTCACCCTCACTCTTGGAACTTTTAACTGGCGTCCACAGCTCACAAGAAATAAAATACCGGAAGTTGTATTGTGGTAGACCGGTATAACGTTACAATCCGGGTCCCTCACTCAGTCAACATCCCACTGTATGTGCGCCGATCTGAGCCAGCCGCCGCCGCTCCCTCCTCTCACAAATACGGAAGCAGCATGGCGTCGGACGGCAGCAGCAACAGCAGCGGCATCCCCGACAGGCAACAAATCGCCCGGCAACGACTGAGGATAATCACCGGTCATCTCCAGAAACCCCTGGACCCCTCAGACGGGGACGTCAGCGCCCGGGAGTGCAGCGCTCCGGACAAGCAGCCCGGCGACACGACCACCAAATCGGTTCCGAGGCGGAGGTGAGCTGCGACCCACCGGTCTCACCGCTGGATGGGCGGAGGGTCCTTCCTTCCGTGGGGGTTCTCGAGCGGGACTTGTGCTCCAGGATCCACGATACAATCGCGCAAACCCCACAGAGATTCGTTGTGTCTGTGATTTGTTGTGGTGTTGGTTGCTTGGCAGTATTGTGGTGCAGCTGTCTGAGCCCCGGAGGGGAATAATGGCTCGCTATACTGGTGGGTGCGGTTGGATTCCTTAGGTCTGGTGGTATCGCGGTAGGGGGTTCAGGTGATAGCATTCACCAGGTGAATCGTAGTTCATTTGAGAGCTGTGCGGAATATTATGAAGGCGTGAATGGTAACGCGCTGTTTGACGTGAGAGTGCCTGGCTTTGGTTTGGGTTTTCGCTTTCGGATTGGTTTGTTATCAAGCGGATGATGTATACACGATATGCTTCTCTACACATACGTTGATGCATGACTAATGCAGTTACAATGTGTTTATTATGGGATGCTTTGCAGTTTCACCCTCTTTGGTTGTCAAACGTGTTTGCGTGTTGGGACTCATTGCGTCTCTTTGCGTCGCAGTATCGGGTCGTTTGTGAAGTAAATGTTGTCTATGGACCGTGTTGGTGTGTTTCGCGGATGTTTTGACGTATTGCGTATTAACCATAACTTAATTCGTGCAATTCGCAACCGTTGCGATGGATGTCAAACTTTTGCGACTCCTGTTGTGATCTGATTGGCTGAGACGAGCAGTGGTCTGACTTTCCACCCATGAGGGGCTGGATCAGTTCTGACTGGGAGCAAATGTGTGCTGACATCTAGTGTCAGACTGGGAACAACAGCTTTCCAGGACATATCCAGATTTTATACAATACACAATGATGTAATTTTACATTTCTTCATGTAACATTACATGACATGACATGAGGATTAGTTCCTTCGGCATGTTGCGTCTTGGATGACATTGGGGTCCCAGCAGAAGGCACACAAACTTTCTGCCTCAGGGTTTGTTTACATATTTGAACCCGGCTGAAACAATGGGCTCACTTATCAGCGATGACTGATAAGTTACGTGAAAACATTCACAAGGTTGGTTTTGTTGTAATCCTAAATATGAAGAAACTATAGGAATTGGACTATAAGAATTTGACAGATATGCTACGTCTGCGGACAGGACAACAAGTGGCCATTGTGTGGCTGTCAGTAGGAACAGCAGAGTTGTGTTTGTGTTCAGCCGTTCTCTCTGTTTGTAATAGAGATTAGTTGTGTTGAGGCTCGTCCATTCTGTCTGTTTGTAATAGAGCTGTAATGTGTGTAGTTTGGTTTCATTGGTTGTTGTTCATTTATTGTCTTGCCACATAGAAATGCTTCCAAAGATTATCCAGCCATGTTATAATCACCTTAGAAACCTTACAACCGTTACACAAGCTTCTATCATACATCTTTAAACCTGTTTCTAGTCGTACTGGTTCAGTCTAGATTTCAGTATGATAAGCTTTTGGTATTTTTAAACAATTGCAATGGTTTGCTGGGCTAAACATAATTTAGTCACAAGTATGTTTGTTATTAGTGTGCTTTCATATGTCCTTGAGACTGTACAATACAAGCCAGTTTGTAGTGCTTTGAGAAGTGTGTTACCTATGTTTCCAGCCGTTAAACACAGATCTCTGCTGTTCCATAGCATACTCTTGGTAACCTTTCACCTACGATGCGGAAGTGAGTCACACCTTCCCTGCACCTAAAGTTTTGCAACTGTTACGGCTATGTGTATGTAATTGTCCCTCTATCATACATAGCTTCAGGATATGTGTTGCCGGTGACGGGCCTAGTTCATGCGTTTTCTTTAAAGACTAATTATACTTTATTAATCCTGAGCAGGGAATCTGTGAATACCTTAATGCTTAATTTGATGTAAATCGATATGATAGAAAAGGGGAAACTAGACTTTCCTTTATAGGTGGGCTTTGTTGATCGATTCTCAGTCAGTTGCCAACTAAACTAAGCACATTTGAGGAGGCAGTTAAAGAAAACGCAATGTCCATACCTGCTCCTTTATTTGAGTATGTGAATGAAGTGCAACTGTTACGTTTAGAAGGGAGAGCTTCTATCATACACCTTTAAACAGGTTTCTTCCTCCCTGTTTGTTTAAATTGTGTAGTCATACTGGTCCAGTATAGATTTCGGTGTGATAAGCTATTGGTATTTCTAAAGAAGTTGCAATGAATTGCTGTGACATGCATGCATATGTATGTATGTATGTATGTATGTATGTATGTATGTATGTATGTATGTATGTATGTATGTATGTATGTATGTATGTATGTATGTATGTAACACAGATCTACGCTGTCCGATAGCATCCTCCTTGTAACCTCTCCCTCACGATGGGGAAGTGAGTCATGCTTCCCCTTCCAGTAACTGTTTTGCAACAGTAACCACTATTTTGTAATCCAAATGTCCCACTATCTGAAATAGCTACATGAATATATGTTTCAGGGGATACTACTTTATTTGAGTGCTAACATAATTTCCTCTCAGATCCCAGTGTTACTGAGTGGTACTAACCTTGAACAAGGTTGAAATTAAAAAAATATCCTTGGGCAACTTTTAATGTGTAAATGTGACTTCTTAAAATCACTGTCCTTTCTCGTTTTAATCATTGTGACTTTATCACTTTAACGCGTGCTAATCTGTTCTCTTAAATTCATCTCTCCAGGCAGGATGTGATGAAGTGGAATGGCTGGGGCTACAGTGACTCCAGGTTCCACTTCAACAAGAAAGGCCAAGCAGAGTTCACCGGCAAAAGGTACACAGAGATATCTCAGTCGATTCCTGAAGGGCTTAAATGTTAGAATGCATCCTTGGAGTTTTTGGTGGCGATTCTCTGCCATATCGAGAGGACTCAAGAGATTTATATTGCTGTCAAATCCTTAATCAACGCAGGAAGTATAAGGGGTGTCGTTGGTTGTTTACACAGACCACCTTTACATTTTTATCCCTCCTATAGCGCTGTATACTTTCACCCCTCCACAATATGAAGCTACTGCCATCTAGTGGGTAACATTTGAATTGCTCGTCCATCCACAAAGGTCTGGGCTTTGAATTTCCTGTAACTTAGGAATTTTGTTACGCTTATTCATAGCTACTCTTGTTTCGAAGGCTATGATTAGCGCATGATACCACCTGAAAGAAGAAGGTGATTCTTTAGTGGTCGAATGTAGTTAAATTCTTTGACGAAAACAAAGTGTGGCTCCTCTCTCTGCATCCCCTGCTCTATTCCGCCGTCCTGGTTTCCCAAAACAACGGCAGAGACTTTGCCGTGCCCTCGCTCTGTAATCACAACGTGTGACCTTAGTGCAGACGGCCTTGGATGCCAGACAAGTAAACAAGAGGTACGAAGTGCGTATTTGGTGCGTCAAGCTGCCATTTCAGCTGAAAAGACGGGCCTCAAACACCGCTGGGTTTGTTGGCCGTTTTCTCGACGGAAAGTCTGGGTGGGCCGCATGCAATAACAGCGGCCCGGATTGAATGAAGGAATAAAAACTCCCCTCCTCCTCCTTCTCCTTCTCCTCCATCTCCCGATGCGATAGAGGCTTTTTCATTAAAGAATGTGTTCCTCCGTCCCGGACACAAAGGCCGGCCACTGTCCCCCGATGCCCGGCCCAGCCTGTGCCAGCAGCTCAATTATACAGGGCCTGGCTGGAGCCATCGCACGGACGGCGCTGTCGACCACAGCCTGGCGTGCTCTGATAACGTCCTTGGGCTTCGGCTCCCACACTCTGTTCCTATTACCCAGCCTGGGCTCCAGCTTGCGAGCGAGCCCGCTTCAGAAGGGGCCATTGGGAGGATTCATAAGAGGCTTTCCTCAGGCTGGGAGCCGGGCCCGACCGAAGGCTGGGCTGCTGGGTTTGTAATTCCTATTAACGGCGTGTGTTATTAACCTCGTGTTGCCTCTGTTCCAGGTATAAGCTAAGCGGGATGATTATGCCAAGTTTGAAAGAGTGGTTCGAATCAACGTTCGGAGCCAACGTCCAGCATAAAAGCTTTGCATCAGTGAGTGCTTGTTCCTTTCCCACATGCTTGTTGTTGTTGTTCTTCTGAACGACGTGTTCAGTGCACACGTCTCCCCACCCCTCACACCACTGCCTTTCCTGTATTCATTTCCATTCACATTTACATTTAGGTAATGTAGCAGAGGCTTTTATCCAAAGCGACTTACAATAATAACAAAAAAATGTTATGTTAACCCATTCCCTGTATGCCACAAAGATAGCTTGGATAAGATGCTACATGATGCTAAGTGCTATTTGTGAGTGCCAGGGCGTACAACATACAATAAGTGTGTATATTAAGCTTCAGGAGGTACACCATACAATCAGTACGGGTGGGGCTGGGGGGTAAGGCCGAAGACTATGCAGAGTTTAGGTGAACTCTGAACAAGGGGTTATTCTTGAGTGGGTACAGTAACCAGTATACAGTAACACGTGAGTATTCATCTAACTGACGCGTTCTTCCAGCCGGTCCCGAGCCCCGGGTCGGTGAAGCCCCCCACCCTGAACCAGGCCTTCGTGGAGGGGGTCCAGTCCACGGGGGTGCCCTTCTCCTCGGACGCAGAGGACCGGGTCTTCCGGGGCCACGGTGAGACCGGCAGGGGCCCGTTAAATACCCCGACTACAGTGCAGCGTTGTCGCTCTCGCTGGTGTCTCTCTTTCAGCTTCTTTGGTTCCTCTGTGGTAACCTTTGTTCTCGAACCTGTGTTCTCTCTCCAGGGCACTGCCTGCACGAGATCTTCGCCCTCCGAGAGGGAAGGGTGGGACGGGTGCCTGACATGGTGGTGTGGCCGAGTGAGTCGGAGGAGGGTGGTGTGGAAAAATGACGTCTCTGTCTCTTTAAAAAAAATTTTTTTTTTTTTAAAAAAATGTTTTACATGGTTACTTTCTTCTCCTCTCACGCGGCACAGCACGCCGCTCCACCTGCTCCACCCGCCCCCACGCACACGCACGTCTCCCAGGCGGCGGGTGTGATTTAAAGGGTTAATCTGTGCAGAGGCGAGGGGGGTTTTAATATGCATGAGAGCAGGATTAATAAGAGGCGTCGGGGGGAGGCTTGGCCGACACCAGATACTCCGCGCCGGGCCAGGAGAGATCAACCATGAATTATGGGCGTGAGATTGGTTCGCCCGCCGCTGTTAGAGACTGCTGCTGCTGTTTTTTTTTTTTCCTAATCGTAAATGAGTGGAGGTTGATGGCCGGGAGTTGATTAGCAGGACTCTCAGCAGAGGCTGGCGGATCCGCAGGCCGGAACTGTAAACATCATTCGGAACAACAATGAATTCCGATTGTTAATGTTTTTAAGATGTTGTCCAAACCGCTCTTTTTTTTTTTTTTTTGCTTCCAGCGAAACTCAAACAAACTCAACGAAAAACCAAGTTATACTCTAACCGTGTGACTGTTTAACTATCTGATAAATCTCGGCGGATCTCGTGGCCGTGCTGCATTCCTTGGGTCTGCTGCTGCAGGGAAGGTTAATGGGGGAAATTGAAGTTTAACCCACTGAGCAGTAGGCACCACACCGGAGACTCACTGCCCCTGCTGCGTTTAATATTTCTAATGAATGATCTACATCCCAGTAGCTCCTCCTGGCCTATAGGAGGGTACTTCAACTCGGGTATCACGCTAGATCAGGGCTTGGGAACCTCTGGCCCCAGACCGTTGGACCCGGGCTACGAGGCAGTACATAAAAACACACACAAAATTAATCAGGAAAAGTAATTTAGAGAGAGCAATTAATTCCCCCCGGATATAACGGGCGGATTTCTGTCTTTGACGCTTAGCCTTTGGTTTTATTTGATGAATAAATTTACACATGAACCCAACACAAGCGTTACTGTCATCAAGTGACTCATCTAGTGGCTAGTAGCACTGTGTTCTGTAGGGCCGAAGCCTTTGCGCCAAATCAGCAAAACGTTTTTTTAAGAAAAGAGGCGCATTCCTCGGCGAGCTCCTGAAGCGCCCTGGGTCGGCCGAGCGGATCCATGTGGGCGGCCACCGACGCTAGAGAGAGAGAAGGGACGTGGGAGCCGAGATTGGCCCCAGCGGAGTCCCATCGGTCCAGGGCATGCCACCTCGCAGTCACAAAGACGCTGGCTTCATGCTCCCTGGCTCTGTTTCAGAGCCCAGAAATGCCCCCAGGCAGACAAGAGGCAGCTTCAGCCAAACCGCAGCTCCCCCACCCCAGCAGGGCAGGGCGACTTTCCTCCAAGTCGCCCTGCCCTGATGGCAGCGCAGGCCCTATGGATGTATTTATAGTCCATACTGGAGCCCAGGGCCGGTCTGTCCTTGGGTTTCTCTCCGCTGCAACAGGTGTACACCGTGTGCTGTGATTCAGGGCTGTTTCCATTTAATCGCTATTGCACAATGAAAAATGATAGCGATGGCTATTTTCTTTAATGATGTGTCTCATTGTCACGGTGGGTCTCTTTGCACTTTGCAGACTGCCACGACGACGTGGTGGACATCGTAGGGCTGGCGTGCAAGCACAATGTTTGTTTAATACCATATGGTGGTGAGTAGTTGTCTATTGCGCTTGCTATTGCTTGTCTTTTAAATCGTTAAGAATTTGGAATTGACACATGCTGTTAGGTATGTCTGTGTGTGTGTGTGTGTGTGTGTGTGTGTCTCTTTAAATTTCACTGGCTCATAATGTCGAGTATGCAGTTAATTCCTTTACTTATAAGATCATAAATATCCCTCTGGATAAGTGGGTGTGCTACCTGCTATGCTGAACAGGGCGGGGCTACCTACCCACGAAATGAAGCCCTCAGGGCGAATGTGGTGAAGGAATAAAAGCAACAAAGAGAGGAACAGGTTCATAAAGCAGACACAATGGAGGGAATGGCTGCCAGTGAATAGCAGGCAGATCAAACCCTACGCCGTGAGATGGCTGGCTTCCCATTCCTCCGACACTGCCCATCTCACCGGCCCTCTCCTTCGCTCCTCTGCCTAGAATCCGGCCTCTACATCCCAATAATATATGGTCATATACCTGGATAGATTATTTGGAGAATGTTTAGTGGCCGCTTTGTCTTGTCTGTGCTGCTGTGGGTGCTCCTGTAGTCTGTATATCATCATAAATGCATCACCATATATTTGGATGTAGAACGCGCGGGATGTTTAGTGGCTGCTTTGTCTTGTCTGCCGTCAACCTCGGTCCGTGCCTGTGTTGTTTTGTTCTCCCTTCGTCATCCTAATTATATCATACATTATAGATGTATCACTTGGAGGAGGTTTATTAACTGCGTTGCCTTAGCCTGCTGCTAATGTTGGTGGTGTGATGTTGTGTCCGTCGTGTACATCATCATAAACACCGTAAACATAACTCATCGTATATCTGGGGGTGTAATCCCCAGCGTTTAGCGACTGCTTTGTCCTGTCTGCTGTCGATGTGGTCTGATGTTGCGCTGTTGCCTCGCCCAGGTGGGACCAGTGTCTCCAGCGCTCTGGAGTGCCCCCTGGAGGAGACGCGCTCCATCGTATCCCTGGATACCTCTCAGATGGTAAGCAGTCGTCCGTCCGTCCCCTCCCCCCTCCCGGGGTCTCTACCCTCTGGTACTCCCCTGATCTACTCACCACCTGCTTGAAGATGATAGAGTGGTTTGAAGATCACTCTTCATCACTACATCACAACGCCAAAATCGCAATGACGGAGTGTGAATCATCGTGTCTGTGTTCTTGTTTCTTTTCGCTTACTGTTCGATAAGCGATCGTGAAAGTCTTTGTCGTTACGCGGGGATGTTTGCTGTGCTCCAAACGTTTGTGTCGTGACAGACGTGGCGAAGCAAAGTTGTCACTCACCCAAATTACGGTTTAAACCTAAATCAGGGTTTACCTCCGTTGACGTGGGATTCGAAACCTCCCATGATGCAATGCCCTGCCCTCTGAGCACACCCGCTGCTGCTCAGCCCTGGTTACACTGAGCGTATCACGATGCCACACGGCGACATCGTGATACGCCAGTATTTCTTCATACTAATGAATCGCAATTTCATTTTACACCGAAACCGGGATATGCTCTTTGGGTAATCGGCCAATCACGTCGACGACCAATTAGAAACAGGAACGCGCGTTTCCCTCCCGAGACGAGGCCGTGTCCCGGCCTCCCGGTCCGTTTGAAGTGAGGCCTGTCCATCGATTTGGATTTATGAGCCATCTGGAATCCGCCAGTCCACCATTTTGGCGTGGATCCGACACGGACGCCGTTACCGTGTGGCGGGGGTCAGGAGGTCGGAGAGGAGGGGGTTCCAGGGCCGAAGGAGGGGAGGGGTGGTGCAGGGGGTGGGGGTCGGGGGAGCAGATGAAAGGAGCGGCTTGGCAGGAAAAGCAGATCTTTTATGGCCTTCTGGAGAGTTATTGATTCCAGGTGTGGGGGGGAGGGGAGCTTCCCCCCCCCCCCCCGCTGTTAAAGGGGGGGGGTTGTGTGTCGGGTTGAATGGTACATGACTGTTAACCTTAAGGGACCGGGGTTACTTGTGTTAGCTAGCCTTAACCTTGCACCCCCCCCCCCCCCCCCCCCCCCCCCCCCCCCCCCCCCCCCACTCTCTCCGTGTTCCCCCGACATGTCCGTCCGTCTCCGTGAGGTAAAGCTCCTCCTATCCCAGGATCACTGTTTGATTATCAACAAACTACGACCTACCCTTCGTCGCTGACCTTGCGGAGGGAAAGCCGTGTGTGTAAATACAAGCGCCCCCCCGCTCTCTCTATCTCTCTCTCTCTCTCTCTCTCTCTTGGAAAGAATCCTCCCTTTTCACGACGCCACATCAAAAATCTTCGATTTTATACGGGCCGATTAAGCCGAACGTAATCAGCGGAAAGTCTTTTCTATTTATATTTTTTGTTGCAAAACTCCTAAAATCGCAAACGAGTTTTTCTTCCTCGGATACCGCCCATGGTCGGTTTAAGAGGGTTTCTCCCCCCCCCCCCCCTCGTGTCCCACGGCATAAACAATGTTGGCTGAATCTCTCGTAATCAAAGTTTATGAGCCACCAGACATGTCTTTGTTGTTTTGTTTTGTTGCTCTGCAGAACCGCATATTGTGGATTGATGAGAAGAACTTAACCGCCCACGTTGAGGCCGGCATCGTTGGCCAGGACCTGGAGAGACTGGTGAGTAGTTTACGTTTACTATGGTAGCCGCCGTCGTTATAAAACGCTCAATGTTCAAACGTTTACGTCAAAGGGAGAGGCTAAACCCGCCCGACGTTCTGCCTGTATGGCGTTTCTCGGTTAACTATATCCCCAGGTTTCGCCCGGTCCGTTATGTCAGGTCTGTGTGTGTGTGTGTGTGTGTCTGTGTGTGGGTTCACAGCGACCGCCTGCAGTTTGAAGTTAAACAGAAGGAGAGCATTAAAGAGCAGAGATTAGTGATGGAGGCAGCCGATGCGAGCAGATGGCACCATCACGCTAATTCAGAAAAATGGAGACAGAGCCGGCGTCTGATGTAGAGGAATGCATGAGCTGCATTTCAATCAGACATACCTCTGCTGCTGGAGGGGGGGGGAGCTTTGACAGAGCAGATGGGCGTGTGTTAAAAAGTGCCTTACAGGGGATTGGTGTCATAAAACACAGACTGACATTATACTCCCTGTCACACAAA
>NC_136936.1:49456251-49461516 GCF_949987615.1 Pollachius pollachius
AGAGGACACAGAGAGACACAGATATACACACATGCAAACATACAGGGAGATACACCTACAGAGAGAGAGATACAGAGAGGGAGGGAGATCTTGGGAGGCCTACTGCTCCTCTGCCTAGAGGTCAGTGCCGTGTTGCCATGGTGATGATCATCAACCGACCACCGCTCGGCCGAGGACTCCCACTCAGAGGAGGCCAGGCGGCTCGCTCCCGACACGCAGACCCTGCGACTGGGCCCTGCATGCTAAGTGGAACATATCCATTTCCAGGGGAAATTAGCACAAAACCCTCCGGCGGATTCGCAGGCGCTACGTAGCGGCGGCGGCGGCGGCGAGGGTCTCCTTATCGCTCTGACCTTGGAATGGCCTGAATGCAAAGCATCGCCCCCCCCCAACCACCAACCCACCCACCCACCACGTCGGAGGAGCTCTGATTGGAATAATCAATATTAATCACTTCCTCTCAAGGGGGAGAGTGGGGGGGGCGATGCTAATTTAGTGTTGGTGGAAGGTGGTGCCTGAGAGCGACGGTGCGCTTTATCCCCGGAGCGTCCCCCCCACTCCGTCAGCGGGTGTAGTGGGCTGGCCCCCGGGGGGGTCGGAGGAATCACCGGTTGTGGTGGCGTCGGAGCCCGGCCTAATTAATCCACGTCAGCCCAGAAACGTTGCGTTCACGGAGAGAGTCACGAACGTAATGGATTCACCCGCACCTCGCTGTGTGTGACGTCTTAGTAGTTAAATACCGCTCTCTCTCTATCGCTCTCTCTCTATTGCTCTCTCTCCCTCTCTCTCTCTCTCTCTCGCTCTCCCTTCTTTACTCTCTCTCTCTCTCTCTCTCGTTCTCCCCCGTTTACTCTCCCTCTCTCCCTTTACCTCTGTTATTCTCCTTCTGCATTTGCTCCTCTCCACTCTCGCTCGTGTTCCTGAGCCTGTCATTCTCTCCCTTCCTCCCCCATGGCTCCTCCCCTTCCCTCCCCCCCCCCCCTTCCTCTCCCTGCGGTGGCTCCTCCTCCTTCAGTGTTGGAACAAACCAAATTGCCCCCCTGAGAGGGGCGAGTCGGGGAGGCGCTACAGATGTTTTCACCGCTCCGTAATGGATTGTTCCCTCGTGTTCCGGGCCGGTCCACTAGGGAGCAGCATGTCACATGGTGTATCATGTCGGAGCAGTCATTAACCAAGCCCCCCCCAGTCCACAACACTAAAGATGTTGATTCTACTTGTTTCCTCAGTGAAATGCAACGCTTCACTTTCATTAAGAAGAACTGTACAATAATATACACAAATGGTCACACTTTCCTAGGGGGACATTAATGAATCCTAAATTAACATCACTTGATGCAGTAATAAGCATTACTAACAGTTAATAAACACTTAAATAGTGGTCTTGTTAACTAATAGTGTTCTTGTTAACTACGGTATTAATGTATGCATTATTTAATAGGGTTAAGAAATGATAATCACCCCAACCCTAACTCTAACCCCTATGATAATGCTACCTAACAATGTTTATTCCCAATGTTAATTAATGATTAATTATCGCACCCTTATTCTAAAATGTTGCCTAATAATCAGAGACGAAGGCTACGTTTCAGAGATAAACGCTCCAACGGACGTGCGGTGGCGTTTGGAGTCCGCTGCCTACTAGCATGTTGTTGAAGCACGCGGCGTGTAGCGTGTAGCCGCCGCCGCTGCGGAGGCTGTGAGTGGCGTTGTTAATGGAGAGAGTATCGTTGCCCTCTGACCCACGCGTTTCCTGTTTATCCTTCCTGATGCTGCTCATTAGTCCTGATTCATAAACAATCTTGCCGCCGCTGGCACCAGCCCATGGTTTTTAATAGGAGTAGTAATTATATACATGTTGGGTGGATCCAAAAAAAGCCTTCTTGGAGTTGGCGTGTTTTTCCTTTTTTCCTTCCCCCCGCTGCTGAATAATGAACCACTGGCAGAGTTATGAAAGCGTTTAATGACATCACGGGTTATCGCTGTTTGCTTGTTAAGATAAGAAGTGTCATTAGCGTATCGCTTGCTGAGATTTTTTATTGTTATATTGGCACCTCTATGGCCGAGTTATCTGTGAACTCTAGCCTTTCCACTGACTATTATTTCCTGAGTGCGGTTTAATCACCCCAAGGTCTATATCCATCTCGGAAACGCATAGTTGCTCGGGGACAATTTGAGTTTTGGAGCTACGGTGTAGAATTGATCTGAAACCTGAGACTAATTTGAGCAAGATGCCAAAGGCCAAATTACACTTCTGCATCCATTATGCGTGCAAAGATCGTCAAAGGTTGTTAAAGATCCTCAAACATCCTCAGAGATCCTCAAATATCCACTATTCCACTTACTATATGTTGTACACTTCATACCCGGGGTTAGCAATGCGTCACGCTTCCCTGCGGAGGTTCAGGGGTCAGGTTATCTCTGATTAGACGAGCAGGGAGCAGGCGAAGGGTTTTGTTTTGGAGAGCCTGACACGAGTACAAGGTTAATGAACCCGCTGAACTCAAAGCACTTTATTCTCACTGGAACCACCGACCCCTTTCCAGCAGTGCTACCGTATGGTTTACAGAGCTGTAAGCTGTTCAGCCTAACCCCTGCTCTCTCCTTAATCATCTGCTCCTTACTCGATTCAATCGTTATAGTCTAGTCTGTAAAGGACTACGCGGTGGGTTCATGTAAACGCTGGGAAGCCATCCAAGCCAATTTCCCCGTTGTGATGGAGCTGAACCACATGGGTATGTGTCCGACCGTCCCCACCCCCACCCCCCCTCCGACCCCGACCAGGTCCGGGGTCATGAGATCGTCTCGTGTTCCCCAGTTACCCCACATACGTGGAACCGCGGTGTCGGGCCCCAGCAGGCCTTTGATACCGCCTCACCTCCCCGCGCTGGGAGCTGATAAATCTCCTCTGCTTCCCTGTGGGACGTGTGGAAAACCCGGATCTCCGAGGGGGAAACCTGAGACCGGGGTCACCAGATGGACCCGTTTGGCGGTGCACCTCCTCTCCTCTCCCCCCGACCGAACTAAAACAAAACATCCTTCCCTCTTCCCTCCTACCCCCCCAGGCACCCTGGGCGTCGTCACCGAGGTAACGATAAAGATCCGGCCCGTCCCGAGTACCAGAAGTACGGCTCGGTGGTGTTCCCCAACTTCGACATGGGGGTGGCCTGCTTACGGGAAGTGGCCAAACAGGTAACTGTGATTTCCTGCTTCCTCCTGGCTTTGTCCTAAAGACTAGAGAAAAACAAACAGCCCTGGCATGAGTGCACTCAGTGCGTCTGTTATCTTTATTATTGTAATGCTGGTTTTATGGTCGTCGGCGAGGACACGCTCAGGCTGATGTGAAGCGGCCACGGTGTTTGTGTCGCCGTTGCTCTGATGCCCTTGAGTCTTCACCCAATAAGCACGTTGTCATTGGATCCACGTGTTGTGGTTCTGAGGCGCGTTGCGCTCAGGCCCATCACAACATTGGCGAGACAACACGCCAAGGTCTCAGGGCCTGTAATCGCTGCTCGGCTTTTTATACATCGTCTTGTTTTTGCTATTGTCTTGTTTTTTAGTGTGTAAAACGGGAACATCAAAGCTGCTAGTATAAAAGAACGACCCAAGAAGGGGCCAAGGCATGGGCGACCGTCTGTTGATGTGAGTTTTTTTGTTTGTTCCACAGAGGTGCGCGCCTGCGTCCATCCGTCTGGTGGACAACGAGCAGTTCCAGTTTGGTGAGTTTCATTAGCCAACGCTCTACAGGCGTGATTGTTTAGTTAATATTTGCACTGCTGTCAGATGGCGGTACAACAGGTTACCCTTGGCCAGAACGGTTCAAAAACTTTTAGTTCTTGGCTCGTATCCAATTCGTGGAAGCTCTACAAATAAACACACACACTCACACCCTCACTTGAAGGTGTGTATTTGAGGTCCTGTTCGACCAGACTCCTGAACAAGTGCTTAATGGTGCTACTATACCACCAGGTGTGAGTGTGATAAGCCGTCAAAAGCCGTTAGGAAAATATGCCTCTTCTGACATCACAAGTGGGTGTGTCCACCTGGATGCAAGACGTTTGCTACAGTCCACTGGGTAGGCTGGTAGACTGCTCTGATTTTCTTGTGGAAGGAGTGTGTTACAGTTGTCCCCGGCTCCATGACCACCCTGTGGGAGGAGTGTGCATGACCCGGTTCCTTTCTCCAGGGGGCCCTAATCCCCTTGTGAAGTGTCTCAAGCGCCTCAGGCCTCTGGGTACGACCTGAAGTCACGGGCGGTCCAGGGGGTCCTCAAGGGGATAACGGTTTCCTGAATAATCGAACCTGGGTCAAACACACTCCTTGCACACGGCCCTCCATCAGCCCGTTGCAGCCGCTAAAGAAACGCATTTATCTCGTAGTGGAACTCTTTTGTGTTGCTGCCACGTTAACCTGATTACAAACGTGCATCAGGGTAATGCGCTAGTGGTGCCCAAACCTTTTTTTTTCCTCAAGCCACCCCTTTTACCAAAGGGTGTTCTGCTAATGGTTCGTTCCGTCTGTGCTTTGTTTTTATGCAGTATGCGATTGAGCTCCCCCCCCCCTAACTAAATTACACGAAGTGATCGCTTCCATCCCCCTACCACTTAAGGAAACTGTAGTATTATTGTGTACAGTCATGCGCTATGAATATGTATTAAGTCATGTGTTGGTCTAATGCATTTGGTAGGAATGCAATCGTGTTACACCACAAGACTCGGATACAATCAAGGGGTCCCGTTGGACCAAATGTACATGAGAGGTACATTCGTGTTTATGTACCACAGGGAGATACACGGAGAGAGACACAGCGCCCCCTGTGTCTCAGTTCCCCTCCTCTCCCTCAGCCTCTTCACTCTATAAGGCCAGCAGCATCATCATCATCATCATCACTGTTGTTATTATTACGGCCAGCAGAACAGCAGCACCATACACGCGCACACCGGCCAACGAACCGGGCGGGACGGTGACAAACGACCACGGCCTGATGTTACGCCGTCGGAACGCCCGAGTTTGATGACGTTGGTTTCCCGAGGCCTAGCGGAATGCATCAGCCGGTTAGCACAGCACCTCGCAAAGTTCGGCGGTCTCCGGGGAGCTAATTAGCCTCCCCGAGATCTCCCCAGCTTTCCGCCGGCGTCGGCACTTCTCGGCATTAGGTAGGCGAGATGAAGCAAGCAGGTTCCTCGCTAATAACTGGAGCTCGCCGGCGCTGTGATGCCTTGCTTATTAGTGTCTGGTTCTCACTTTGAATCATGGCGGCCCCCCCTG
>NC_136936.1:49461716-49484216 GCF_949987615.1 Pollachius pollachius
GCCTTTGACGTCACGTTTATTCATACAGTCACAAGTGTCTCTCTTGCGGCATCCTGCTTTGCCTCGTATGGGTTTTATAAGAGATAGTCAAGGCAGCGCACAATGGATCACTCTCCCAACTGCTTTCCATGCTGCAAACACTCACACACACTCACACACATACATACACACACACACACACACACACACACACACACACACACACACAGCCAGTGTGTGCATCCTAACAGCAACACATAGCAGCAACAGCCCCACTTCACCTGGTGAGACATACAGCCTCAGATGGGATTGGATTATAGTACACTATAACTAGCCTTTCTGTGATATTGCGTCATATTCACGACCACTGCAGTTATCGCTGCCAAGGCCGGCGCCTTTAAGCGACCATGTGGGCTACGGTCGACGCCGGATGAGAAGAATCTGTCTTTGGCCTTCTACCGCCCCGTCTCCGTCCATAAAGGACGCCACAACGCCCAGCTCTCGTTCACCGGGCCGCGCTACTGCTGAGAGGCTATCCCGGATCAGGTGTGTCAATCACGTGTGGAGCCACTGTTCAAAAAGCTATCTGTTTGTGTTTGTGTGTGTGTGCGCGTGTGTGTGTGTGTGTGTGTGTGTGTGTGTGTGTGTGTGTGTGAAGCTCACCTCCCACCGTACCTGTTCTCGGTGTCTGCGCTGCACTTGGGCGACAGCAGCTCGAAGGATTTGGTGAACTTCACCACCTGCAGAGGGTCACATGACCAGGAGGTGCTCACCTGGGGCCAACACACACGGCTGACCTACAGGGACGCGTGCATGTGCGTGTTTGTGTGTGTGTGTGTGTTCGTATGTGTGGCTGTGCGTGCGTGGGTGTTCATGTGTATGTGAATGTATGCGTGTTTATCTGTGTGTGTACATGGGTATGTGAATGTGTGTTAGTGCATTTATGTGTGTGTGTGCACATGGCTATGTGAATGTTAGTGTGTGCGCGCGTTTGTTTGCATGTGCGTGCGTGTATGTGAGTGTGTTTGTATGTGTGTGCGAGTGCATGTGTGTGTGCGTGTTCATGTGTGTGCATGCATGTGTGTGTATGTACTTATGTATGTATGTGTGTATGTATGTTTGTATGTGTGCGTGTGTGTGTGTATGTGCCTGTGTGTGTGTGTGTGTGTGTGTGTGTGTGCGTGTGTGTGTGTGTGTGTGTGTGTGTGTGTGTGCCTGTGTGTGTGTGTGTGTGTGTGTGTGTGTGTGTGTGTGTGTGTGCCTGTGTGTGTGTGTGTGTGTGTGTGTGTGTGTGTGCCTGTGTGTGTTTGTGTGTGTGTGTGTGTGTGTGTATGTGCCTGTGTGTGTGTGTGTGTGTGTGTGTGTGTGCCTGTGTGTGTGTGTGTGTGTGTGTGTGTACCGGGGACTCGATGTCCTCTAGGAGCTGCACGGAGCAGCGCTCGCACTTGAGCAGCGTCTGGGCGCGGTGCATGATCTTCCTGACGATCTTCTCCAGGTCCGTCTGCTCCTCAAACAGGTCGTTCACCACCTCCAGCAGGGCCTGGCCACCAGGGGGCAGGGTGAACCTCCTGCTCCTCCTACACCTCCTCCTGCACCTCCTCCTCCTCCACCTCCTCCCCCTCCTCCACCTCCTCCTCCTGCACCTCCTCCTCCTCCTCCTCCTCCACCTCCTCCTCCTCCTCCTCCTCCTCCTCCCCCTCCACCTCCTCCCCCTCCTCCTCCTCCACCTCCTCCACCTCCTCCCCCTCCTCCACCTCCTCCTCCTGCACCTCCTCCTCCTCCTCCTCCTCCACCTCCTCCTCCTCCTCCTCCTCCTCCCCCTCCACCTCCTCCCCCTCCTCCTCCTCCACCTCCTCCACCTCCTTCTCCTCCCCCTCCACCTCCTCCCCCTCCTCCTCCTTCACCTCCTCCACCTCCTCCCCCTCCTCCTCCCCCCTCCTCCCCCTCCCCCTCCTCCCCCTCCACCTCCTCCTCCTCCACCTCCTCCCACTCCTCCTCCTCCTCCTCCACCTCCTCCTCCTCCTCCGCCCCCTCCTCCTCAGCGTCTTCCTCCTCCTCCTCCTCCACCTCTTCCTCCGCCCCCTCCTCCTCCACCTCTTCCTCCTCCTCCTCCTCCACCTCTTCCTCCTCCTCCTCCGCCCCCTCCTCCTCCACCTCTTCCTCCTCCTCCGCCCCCTCCTCCTCCACCTCTTCCTCCTCCTCCGCCCCCTCCTCCTCCACCTCCTCCTCCTCCTCCGCCCCCTCCTCCTCCACCTCTTCCTCCTTCTCCTCCTCCACCTCTTCCCCCTCCTCCTCCATTCTCCCTCACAGTGATCAGTCCCATGACGTTGTCTCCGACCAGAGATCAATGGCTGACATGCATTAGTGCCTGTGTAGATGTTCCCCGTCTGATTTAGAGCCCCCCCCCCACACACACACACACACACACACACAGACACACTGCAGTGGCAGCAAGTATGTTCCTGCTGATCAATACTTTGCCTCGCTGTCAGCAGCGGGCGCGGACGGAGGGAATGCTGATCCCAGCGATGGAGGGGGGGAACGTGGGTGGGGGCTGGCTGGTCGTGTGATGGGATGCGTGCCCCTTACCCGACTCCTGTCGTACTCCTTCCTGGAGGCGGCGAAGAGCTGGGCGTTGGAGATGGCGATCCCACAGAAGGGAAGGTACATCTGGAGCACCTGTGGGGACATCAGGGGTGAGCTGCCTTCTACTGAAAGGTGACTTATTACGCCACCAGTGTGTTGTGAGCGCGATTAGCCGTCACAAACGTGTTGAAACCTGCCTCTTCTGACATCACAAGTGGGCGTGTCCACCTAGAGGTATGACGGATGGATGAGCAACGTTTGCTACAGTCCACTGGGTAGGCTGGTGGACCGGTCTATCCAGCACACATCTAGCGGGACCAACCACTTGTGATGTCAGAAGAGGCGGATTTTTAAATCACACCAACACCTGGTGGTATAATATGTCCCCTTTAGAGGTGGTTGGTTGATGTTATAATAAGGCCTTTTATGAATGAGAGACGTAAAGACGTAAAAGCGCTTTGAATATTCATAGGTCTGCGAGCGAACACGGACGCAAACAGAAACTAGACGGCACTCTAAGGGCTCTTGATGGAAATTTTAGATTGCACCTATTTTTAAACAAGGAAAAAATAGCCTTCCATTAGAAACATGAATTGCCAGGACAACTTCATCAATTCAGTTGACACTTTGCCGTTCCACGGCGGGGTTTGACCACGAGCGCCTCCGGGCCAACAATTGATCCGTACGCCGTTTCCCGTTTGATTATACCGCTTCTTTTGTCCAATAATACAAAAATAACTCCCGGGCGCTGCCTCATTGAATATTGATGATTATGATGTCGTATTGTTCATGAGCACCGCCGAGCCATAACGTACAGCGACTCGGGGCCCCTGTGTGCTCCACAGTGCGTCGCTGAAGAGGTGTCATTCTGTGGGGGTCAGGGGTTGGGGGTTGGGTTCCCCGCGGCCCCGGGCCCCTGCCTCTAAGGGGCCAATCTGGGGGGCCTCTGACTCCACGACGAGGAATCAATACAATTTAGGTTCTTTGCTTCCACACTCCACCCCTTCTGTGACGCTACAGCTATCTTTAGCATCGGGCCGATGGTGTCAACAATGCAATCCCCCCCCCCCCCCCCCCCCCCCACACACACACTCACACTGGCTAATATTTACCAGCCCGCCCGTGGGACAGCAAGGTCCAGGAGGAAGGAAAGCTCTCCACAATGCATGAATGAGGAGGGGCTCGGCTGCAGCCGCAGATACTGAGGGGTCTCATTCGCATTGGGCCGAGAGATAAGGCATCAGAGACGCAGCGCAACGCATGGAACCGCCTTCACTGGACATGTAGAGCGTGGCATAGATGGACGAGTGTGTGTATTGAGGCCTATATATATTAAACCCAGGCACACACATGGGTGCACACACGCACACACTGTGAATAATGGCATATACAATTGGAAGAGTGTGTATCAGGGTCTAAACATATTTAGCACACACACTGACATGCACCCGCACTAACACACTAGCACGGCTCACGCACACACACACACACGCCGTGTGCACACACGCACGCACATACTATTAATATTGGCATATAGAATTGGTGTGTATCACGGTCTGTATATATTTAGCACACACACAGACATGCACACGCACACACACACACACACACACACACACACACACACACACAGTATATAATACACCATATTTCATTTGGCTCACATAGACAGATACATATATATATAGAACCACATTTCATTACTGTATGAATGAACGAATGAATTATTAATGATCACTGTTCAACGAAAAAGTAAAGTAATTGAGAAACTCAAATCAAAACAGAGCAACACGGCCCCGCCTCCGCGTCATATTAAATTCTATAAACCACCTCTTACATAATGCATCACTTGACACAACGCCATCCCGCAACTAACGAGTCAAGTAAACAAGTCACTCTGTCACCCCCAGCACACAAACTCTCCGCGACACTCTCCGTTACAAATACACTCTCCTCCGAATGCACGAGGACTGTCTCTCTTGGAATAAAAAAAATATATAAAACGGAAAGCTCACACACGCACACACACACACACGCGCGCACACACACGCGCGCGCGCACGCACACACACACACACACACACACACACACACACACACACACACACACACACACACACACACACACACACACACACACACACACACACAAAGCCCTTCCCAGTTCCTCTTCCCTGGAATTCTCTCATAGCGCTGCGGTGCGGAGCCGCCGCTGCGGCCGTCGATAGTCCCGGCAGGAGCCGCTTCATTAGGCGGACGGACCTAGGGGACTCGGCTATGGATCCGCCCGTGGAACGAGCGGTCGGAGAGACATCGCTGCTCGCTCTAATTACGTCCTGTCAGCCGGGGCCATTATACCGGGGCCGCAGTACAAACAAGCCCGGAGACCTGTGCACTGAGCGGTAAAGAGCGGTTTTAATAACACGACTCACTAGCAGAGGCTAGTGAGAGGCGAGCTGTCCTCTAACGTCTAACCCCAACACGACGCCCTGTGTGTGTTACACGTGTAGCGAGGCGGTGGAAACCTGCTGCTTAATGCCGACACACTGCAACTGGTGGTGTGTTGTTGTGTTTGTTGTTTGGTTGTGTTGTTGATCATGCTGCATCTGCCTAAGCAGACGCATTAGAAGTGACTGCAGGTGAGGCTGCATATGGGGAGAGTCAATTGAATGCAGCAGCAATACAGAATACAGACACCCTTTCTTCTGGATGTTATAGGATTATTATATATTATAGGATATTGCGTAGAAGTGTCCTGCTTGCACTTTCTCACCCCCAATATTAATTTAGCAATGATTGCGTTTATAGTGGTGCCATCGAATAAGTGTAAAAATTCTCCCTTTTATTACTGTACTTACTCAATAAAAGAGTAAGTAGAGGTTGTGAACGGATGCCTGCCTGCATGCACATGCTATGCCCCTCCAATGCTGGGCTGGTGGTTTTAACTCATGGCTTCGTTGCGATATGTCGTGAAATGCATCGGAATGAATTAAGAACCACAATAGCACGGCAAAGAAAGATTCAGTAAGGCAAAACGTCCGGCTCTGTTGCTGTGTTGGGTATACACTGTTGTTACACTAGAGTTCACGAATGCTGAATCAAACGAGGCGATGCTGTGATCGAGGGGTTGCGATTAAACATGAATAATTAAATTGTTGGAGAACAACATTACACAGGGCCAGTAGCACCGTGAGGGACCGCGTGAGGGCTGAGGGGAACATCTTGCATCAGGGCGACATCATGTTCTGCCCCGGTTCGGTCACACCACTGCTCTCTGCATACAACTCTGTCTAAACGCCTCGTCCGCTCTCAAACACTGGCAGCTCAATCCCTCAAGATAAATAAAGTATTTTTTGGAGAAGGCGTACGTTTCTGTTTTAGAAGGCCTTTAAAAGAAGCCTTTGAAGCGAGGAACAGCTTCGGGGCTTGCAGTGCATTGAACAGAGCTTCATGGAGGTTATGGGTTTAAAAGAGTCCTGTGTTTCAGAATCAACATTTGAAATAGGTAAACATAAATAAATACAAAATAGGTAGTGAAATGCATACTGAAATGTAAGTCTATTAAGAGTCCTGTGTTTCAAAAGCAACATTTGAAATAGGTAATATATATATATATATATATATATATATATATATATATATATATATATATATATAGATAGATAGATAGATAGATAGATAGATAGATAGATAGATAGATAGATAGATAGATAGATAGATAGATAGATAAGAAATATATAAAATAGGACCAAAGATACTGAAATGCAAGTCTATCAGTGTTTAATATAACAGAAAACCCAACTGATCCCCTCCTTATTAGAGTTCGCGTACATTCCACCACACTAACCCCATACACCATAGCTGACTCGGTAACAAACAGCGCGGTCAATTAACAGCACCTCCGTGACACCGCGCTGCCCAGTAATAACGGATCGCTCATCCCAGCTAATTTGTTCTGCTGAAAAAGAATGCGCAACCAATTAGTCGTGATGAATGATCCTCTATCAACATAAACAATACGGTCACCCTGTGCCTTACGCAACACCTGCTGAGGGTCTTACGGCTGAAGGTCTGGTCTGGAGACAATAAGCCAGAGACCGCGTGTGCCATTTAAAACGTTCAGTTAAACGTGCTTTAGGTATTATTCAAGAGTTGTAATGAGAGTAAGTAAAAGAGTGGAGGGGGCAAGATTTTGAAAGTAAGCGACTAAAGAAACGCTATGTTTCACCGCCATTGAGAAGTGTTGCTTTCAGCCAACTGTGATTGACAGGCCAAATAGATTCCCCGAACCAATCAGGGAAGAGATGCCCTGATTGGTAGAAACTAACCAGGAGCTGTCTAAAGTCTGAATTAGCTCACAGAAAAAAAAGAGAGCCAACTCAAAACAGATGGAGCATTTCACTAAATAATAGCTGATGAGTGACTCTGGCAACCCTAACAAATACACTGAAAAAATAGACGTGAAAAGATAGGTAGGATAAGTGCTATCTTTACAACTAGAAATAGTGCAAGAAAATGAACAACATGTTAATTGGGTGCAATTAGGTGTCGGCAAACTTCCTTCTACTTCTTTATCTTTGACCTTTTCTGGTGTTTGCTGATACAGTAAGATCATTGGGTACTCATACGGGCACTCTGACATTTCAGTTACTATGATTATTATGTTATTTCAAGGCACATGATTCAGTGTTTACAAATTTGGGGTAAATCCATGATTCTTCCTGTATACGGCCATGCCTGAGAACCAATGGCTAGGCTACCCTTGATTAGCCTGGAATCGCCAGACGAATTGCAAACTGAAATTAGTCTGGAACCTCTCTGTTCATTTTAGATTTCCAAGGGGCGTCACCAATGGGCGCAGACCAAATCGCATCGATGCAATTGGATAGGCCCACAGCCAATCACAGCGAGGAAACGGCTGACGTAGCACTGAGCAACAAAATACATCTTTCTTCTCAACAATAGCTTAAAGTGCAGTCATTTGCTCTTCTTTTAGTAAAAATATACCTGATAGATAACAGACCGGCAGCCATCTTTTCTGTAACTGAAAATCCTTTGCACCGTCATCGTATTTTTCCCGCCTCATATTGGATGAACGGTTGTGATTGGTCGGTCTACGTCGTACCGGACAGAAATCTTTTTATAGGGTGGGGGGGAGCCAGACCTTATCTGCAGAGCAAATGAAACATGAGCTTGCGAGATTAGTCTGGTTCCCAGGCTCATCCTCGTAGGTCATTAAAACAAAACAGAATCACTGGAATCATGTTTAATGGCAATAAAGAAACAACAACTAAGGGGAATAGGAGGCCATTTTCCCCCCCCATAAGGATCACTGGGGGCCCGAATATGACCGCTAATTACTCAGATCTCTGCACTCGGCTCTGGGTGCAAGAAAGCATCAACTGAAAATCGCTTTGACGTAAATGTCACCAATGGGAAGAACTAGGATCTGTTGTTTTGGCTCAGATGAGATGGGAAAAACCCAGCTGTCTGATTGGGCCGACCATAGGCTGGGGGGGAGTGGGGAAGGGGGGGGTCTTTACATAACTCGACTCAGGCAGCTGTGCGGTGTTGCTCTCCCATGACATGGCAACACGGTTCATACTCCAACACCCTGAAGCAAGGCAGGATGAGACAGACTCGCTCATTCCGATTAGTTTAATTTAGCTGTCACTCAGAGGGGGGCGGGGTGTGGATTGCATCTTGTTTTTGGAAGAATAAAAACAAAATGAGGACTATAGATGTAGACATTTATACACAGTAAGGAATGGAAATATATGGTGCAAAACGACACAGCTGCTACCTGGGCCAAGCCAAACCACGGCAGTGATGTTAAGTGTGAAATAAAATAAATATCTCAGCTCAGTTGGCCAATAGAGAACCAGATGAATCATGAAGAGAAGCATTCATAATTATAAGATTAAAAACCTATATGCACGCATTATGCATTGCGTTTGTTCGAATCCTTTTCTGTCTGACATAGAACTCTCATTATGCACTACGCAATAAGCTTTACACAGTTCTCATGTGTGCATTTTATTTTTAAGGATTGTTCTTATCGCAAACATCAGGTGTTTAACAACAATCGCACCGAGGGACTTTGACATCACATCAACGGAAAGGCTGCTTAAAAAAGACAATAATACGAACCCCATACAACATAAAAACAGAGAGATTATGACGACGAGAGAATGATCTTGAGGGAGCGTACGAGGGTCACCAGATCCAAGTTAAATAAATTAAATTGCCTTCGATGGAAGATAATGAGGCGATGCAATTACACACGTGCTTTAGGAGCATGTGATCTCCCCCAAGGAGTTCCGCCCGGCAGGATATACTGAAGCCCCACCGCACAACGCAATTAAGGCCGTGTGGCATTTAAAAACAATAAAGTGTTTCCCCATCCCACGAGATTTAAGCATATGAAAACCCCCGTACGTTTTCATACCGCTGAATCGTTATCTCCCGCTAATGCCTTCTTATTGCGGTGTTACTTTACGGTGGGAGAGACGAAAGGCTGCGTGGCTTCATAGTGTTTGTGTTTATTGTTGTCGGTTCAGAGCCGTCTGAGGCCTCTGCTTGCTTGGTCGCTGCGTGCTGCTCGTGGTGTTCTCACTGACATGTTCTGCCGCAGCCATCGCTGCATTAGCATGATGCTGATGCAGCGTGAAGCCTTCTGAAAATGTGCGATTCGATTTAAGTTTCTAAATTATGAACATACAATTGAATCCAGACTTTATATTGTAAACCAAGGCTGTAAACCAAGTCAATTCAAGTCCTCAGTATTTGTACAGCCCTTAATCGCTCTCCCAGTCTCAAAGGGCTTCACAGGCCACAGGTTAGACACTCCCATAACCCTGGCCCTCACCAGATCAAGTAGGATAATCTCCCCCATAACCACGCTGGGAACCTGAGCAGGAACCCAGAGTGGGGGTCCCTCCTTCCAGGGACGGAGAGGACATACAAACAGCGGTCAATGGAAGGCCAAAGCAATGCCACTCTGGGAAAGGACACACCAGACTGTGTTGTAAACAACACATAAACACAGCCGCAGGCGTTTCACACCAATCGCCGGCTCTTGCAGGTGCAGGTGTCAGGGGGGCTCCCAAGTTATAAGTAAGGCCAGATCTTAAATAAACCACTTCTTCTCCATCTCTATGATGTTAGTTTTTCTTCAATTAAAGCTATAGCAATTGGTAATGTGTACATTGTATGTGTATATTTTTCACTGTGTGACAGATCATATAATCGCTCATGCTGTGATGAACTCAACATTTCCCAATGGTGATTGAGAACAGCAGGTTTTCCTTGATCTTATATGTACTTATCAGCAGAGTTGCTGTCTGATGCTGCTTATAAGATGGACCCTACCTTTCCTACCTCCTCACATCCCTCCTCCACGACCATGTGAACTTTAATGTTTGTTTCCGCATCCATGCCCATACATGTTCATCGCGAGAGCGGGAGCTGTTCATTTACTCATTTTTTATGAGAAGAAGATTTATTTTTGCATTTTTTATGCTTTATGATAGAGTGAGATAGGAAGGAAGATCTGGGAGAGAGAATTGAGGACATGCAGCAGAAGAACCATGGGCGGGATCCTGACCCGGGTCGCTGCGATCAGGACTGAGCCTTCATCGTACGCGCTCTATACCCAGTGAGCCAGCAGGGCTCCCCAATAGTATGCATTATAGTTCAGGAGGTTTGACAGTCGGGGGTTTGACAGTAGGGGTTTGACAGTCGGGGGTTTGACAGTCTAGGGTTTGACAGTCTGATGTTTGACAGTCGGGGGTTTGACAGTCTGATGTTTGACAGTCGGGGGTTTGACAGTCGGGGGTTTGACAGTCTGATGTTTGACAGTCGGGGGTTTGACAGTAGGGGTTTGACAGTCGGGGGTTTGACAGTCTGATGTTTGACAGTCTGATGTTTGACAGTCGGGGGTTTGACAGTCGGGGGTTTGACAGTCCGGGGTTTACCCTCTCGTCTTCCTCGGTGAAGAGGGCTCCGCCCGGGCTCTTGTTGATGGCCTGGGCCACGCCGATGACCTCGCCGTCGCTGTTGTGGATGGGCATGCACAGCAGCGACTGCGTCTTGTAGCCCGTCATCTTGTCGATCTCGTCGCTGAAGCGGCGGTCCTGTCGTCGGTGGGAGAGGAGGCACACGGCGCAGACACACATTGTCACGGCCCACCCTGGTCGTATCGCCTGCGCTCAGCATGTAACCTACTCATGGAAGGAGCCTACACACGTCATGTCGCTTGACACAATGCATGGAACTTACACATGTTATGGGGGCTACACATGCTATGGAGACTTTACATGTCATGTCATTTACACAATGTATGGATTCAACACGTCATGAAGCCTAGACATGTTATGTAGCCAACACATGTTATGGAGGCTACACATGTTATGGAGGCTACACATGTTATGGAGGCTACACATGTTATGGAGGCTACACATGTTATGGAGGCTACACATGTTATGGAGCCTATACTACATGACTTGTAGCCTCCACATGTCATGGAGACTATACACGTCATTGGAGCCTACACATGTTATATTGCCTACACATGTTATGTGGCCTAGTCTTTGCATGGAGCCTGTTATGTAGCCTACACATGTTATGTAGCCTATAGATCAGATAAGACTTTAGTAATGGATAACACTCCACGGCATGTAGTGAACACATGTTATGTAGCCTTGACATTCAAAATGCAATGAGGTAAAGGTGATATAACGTTTAAGAAATCACACATTATTCAAATGTATTACAGCTGCCGTCAAAACTGACAGCTAGTGGTTTCAATCTGCCTTCTTCAGGTCCTACTTAGTCAACAACAACAGCTACACAACACAACACATAAACAGGCTTGAAGGTGTCCAAATTATATATGTATTACACATTATTCAAATGTATTACAGCTGCCGTCAAAACTGACAGCTAGTGGTTTCAATCTGCCTTCTTCAGGTCCTACTTAGTCAACAACAACAGCTACACAACACAACACATAAACAGGCTTGAAGGTGTCCAAATTATATATTCATGTCGTGTCAGTTAAACAGTCAGCAACAGTAGCAGTTGGAAATGGGAGTTCCTAGTGACACCTGCAATAGGCCTAGGCCGACCATAAACATATAAAAGAGCATTCTCGTTCCAACCATATTCTCCAGATGTATTTTCTGTTCTGGTGTAGTGTAGTGCACTCCCTTTGTGTTTCGATTTTCCTGGCATTTGATATTTGCACTGGCTACAGGTGGCCCAAATGCGATGGATGCACAGTTGCATCGCGACAATTCAACAGTTTCAACAACTCACCACCATCGCGCTCCTATACATCTCTAATTCACGAGAGAGAGAGAGAGAGAGAGAGAGAGAGAGAGAGAGAGAGAGAGAGAGAGAGAGAGAGAGAGAGAGAGAGAGAGAGACAAACAGACAGACAGACAGACAGACAGACAGACAGACAGACAGACAGACAGACAGACATACCTGATAAGCATCAGGGATGTTTACGGTCTCCCCGTGCTCAGCCACGTATCCAATGATGCCTTTCCCCCAGGGAACCTGCACTTCGTCGGAATTCCTCAAAGAAGGTAAGATTGTAATCCCAGCGTGCACGTCAAAGAATTTGGACACGAGCGTCTTCTTGTTGGCCGAGCCCTCAACCAGGAACAGGGAGCAGCGGTCCGCGTCCACCATTATGCACACAAACACCAGGATCTTGTAGCTCAGACTGGTTATATCCAAATCATTCGAGATGTCCTTCACCAGCTCCAGGAAGAACTCCCGCTCGTTGTGCTCCTTGAGGTAGTACTTAAAGTCCACCGCGGTGGAGGGGTACTGGGGGATGTTGACGCGGGACTCCAGCAGGGCGCTGAGGATGTGCGCGGTGGTCGGGGGCAGGGAGCTGGCTTTCCGGAGAAGCGCTCGTCTCCTCATGCTCGTCAGCGGTTCCTGAGCCCGGGTATTAACGTGCTCGTCGTAAGTTCTGTTGCAGTTCATGGCCTTGGACCGGGCGAATGTCGTGCGGAGCTCCTTCTGCGACGCCCGCCTCTGGGCGCCGTCGCCCCGGCTCGCCCAGCTCTCTTTACGCGCGTACGGTTTCTCCGGTTCCGCGGCGACCTGAGCGGAGGACGCGGTTGGTTTGCTCGCCTGGTGAGTCTTGAGCCATTTCTCCACCATGCTTTGCTTCCCCTTTCGGTTTAAATAGTCCTCGAATAACTCCGGGTGCGTGTCCAGAAAAGTTTCCACGTCCGAGAAGACCATGTTGGACATTGCCATGTCTGTACTTCAGCTGGATGTCACGTCAGTACCATCAAATCCATGAAGTTACAGTTAGATAATTATCACGTAGCATCTCTCATCGGGGATCAAAGTAGAGAATCCGTTGACACCACAACTTCCTCAGAGGCATACCTCCGGCGGAGGACCCGCGGATACGATCCCAACCTCCGTGATTGGGAGCGGTGCTGCTGGAGACTCTCCGAAGCGCCCGCATATTCCCTCTGACATCTCCTCACTTTGGGCCGTGAATCATTAAAACACAAGGAAACATATCCAGCAGATCCATAGTATATAACCAGATACGATCCCCCTGTAGCCTTGACAGTCACTCTTTCCTCGACTCAGCCACTCTGGACTGGAGCATCTCCGTCGAGCAGAGCTTCTGTGCGCAAATGACGGTGGTGCCGAACGGCGCGCTGGAGGTAGTGTTGCCAGATTGGGCCAAATTTCCAGCCCAATCTGGCAACACTGGCTGGAGGATGCTGACGTGCACGTCATCACACAGAAGGCGCATCTTCTCAGAGCATCGACCGGTGGGAGACAATAACTAAACACAGGATCAGCCTTTTGGTGTTTGTGTACATATCCTACTTTTAAACGGCGCGTCAAAGTATATGCAGCATCAGCGGTCGTCACTGTACAAAGAAAGATAATTAATTAACCGATGTAAGTCGCTTTGGATAAAAGCGTCTGCCAAATGCCCTAATTGTAATTGTAATAGATAAGACCGAGCAGACAGTATTTCTGTTACCTGTGCTATATACATATTTAATGTATACAGTTGAATGGCTTGTAGGATGGATTTTAGATACATCACCATTATCCGGCCTTCATATCTGTGCAGAGCTTACCATCATGCAGGACGCATTGGAAATTGCAATGTAAAATATATACAATTGGTGTTTTAATTACACTGGCTTCATTTGAATTGTTTTACTCGTTTACATTTCATTGGCTGCCGTATCACATATGCACCTGATGCAGAGTATTTGCAGTGGCTCCTTCAGAACGCTAGATGGAGCTATACTCCAACTTTTACTAGACTTGAATACCAGACCTCGAATGCTTGATTTCAGTCATACGTTTCCTTGCATCACATGGACCCGTCAACTGACGATTGAAAACATCTTTGTTTAATGGTAGGAGTAAGGTTTGTCCATGAAAGAAAATCACTTAACGAAATGTATTTTATTTGAATGGTAGACTTAAGTTAGTGTTAAAACACCTTACAGAAACCTATCAAGGCACTTTCAGGAGATATTAAATCAATCATTGACAACAGAGGAAAAATATGTTGCATTGCACTAGAATATAAAAATACAGCTTTTTGGCCCCTCAGAACAGTGATGAATAAACAACGTAAATATATATGTAGAAAAACACCTAAAAAAATACCCAACAGAACCAGGGCTTTGGTCTCACTCAACATAAGAAGTAACAGGTACAGCTGTGCAATAGAACGCCAAAGGCCGGAGATGCTGCATTCAGGTAACGGACACGTCAGCCCCTGCCCCACACGTAGGAAATCTAAAAAAGGAACCCAGTGAATAAAAAAAGGAATATCGGTAGATTCTTAAAATGGCTGCCCACCACCGGTAGAACTAGTAACAGCCCATGCAGTAACAACAGGACAAAGAACATTGTAGGTCAACGGTCTCGGACGCCATTATGAAGTGGCGGACTTCAGGTAGGCGATGACGTCGGTTCGCTCGCTCTTCTTCCTGATGCCGGCGAAGATCATCTTGGTTCCTGGGATGTACTTCTTGGGGTTCTCCAGGTACACCATCAACGTGTCCTCGTCCCAGGTGATTCCTAGGGGACATTTTGTTTTTTAAGGGAATGAAGCCGACACCACAAACACCAACATGGATTCCTCTAAATCAATCGCTACTATGAGGCGCTAGGAGATCAGGCAGTGGAGAGGGTTGACTTGTAGTAAGTAAGTCAATTTAATATATAAAGCACATTTAAACACAGCATAAACTGACCAAAGCGCTGTACAGTGTATAACTAAAATGACAAAATGAATTAAAAAACACATTGGACCAAAAGTCATAATTATATCAACATAAACCTTCAAAATCAGGGCCCACAACAAAGAATGGGCAGGAGTACAGGGTTAGGGAACAAAGGAGACCGGTAATTAAAGGTGGGTTTTTAGCCTGGATTTGAAGGCATGACTGGATGGATCTAATATCCAGGAGGAAACCGGAGGGTTGCTAGTTCGATCCCCGGCGCCTCCTATCTGAGTGTCCCTGAGCAAGACACCTCACCTTAACTGCTCCCTTCATCGGTGAATGCGTGAATTGTTTCAAGTTCCTTTGGACTAAAAGCATCAGCTGAATGACCTAAATATGAATTTCCAAACATAAATCTGATCCTCCTCGTTTACCTTTGCTCTTGTTGGCGTCTGTGTACGAGTAGCCATCCGCCTGCCCCGTCTTCCGCCCAAAAAGACCCCAGAGGTTTGGCCCGACTTTATGCTTCCCACCATTTTCTACTGTGTGGCATTGGGCACACTTCTGGACAAAAGACTTCTTTCCCTTGGCAATGTCGGCAGGCATGGTTTCTGTAACAACGAAAACATTATTTTAAACGTTATATAACTACATGAAAAACGACAGTTAGTGGCTTGTACGTTTTTTTATTTTATAAACATAGATTCCAGTATGAAAAGCACGGCTTATTATGTAATCGAAACACAAGTCATTTTACATATTGCTTAAGTTATGGTAACTACTTGATAGTCGCTGCATTAATAAATAAAGCTTAGCACAAGCCCCTAACAGAGTGCTGTCCCTACATTCATCTTTGCACAAGCCTCAACAAACAGGAGGGAACACTGCATTCCTTATGAAATGTTACACCAGCCTCTGGGTTTCATAACCTGGGTGTAGTGACCTCGTCTGACCACTTCTGTGGTTGCGCAACGTTTTTTCCCACAGGTATCTTTAAGGTGAAACGACTTCTTAATGAGGCCTAATGATAATATTGTAACACAAACGCCTATTCCAAGTCTACTGGATTTGCCTGTGATCGGCCATTTTTCACACAAAACACACAAAAAGAATCACATAAAAGCACAGTGATCATATCCGCACAAGTTAAAGTTCGAAAAACTGGTAAGAACATCTAAGAAAAATGAATACATAAGATATATCATACAAATACATATTGAGTCAATATGTCTATGCTTTTAATAGTTAAGTATTTATTAACATTTCCAATGACTAACCGGGTGTGGATCCAATTAAAATCTCCGACAATGTTTCATTAGTAGTTACGCAAAACGGAACACTTATAAACACTTATTGAAGTAGTAATTAGTAAAATCAACAAAGAAAGAAAGCATTAAAGACAATAATGTTCCTTGAGAGCAACAACTTCTTACCGTGTGTGTGGGATCAGTTCTGATCGGCAAACTTCGGAAACTTAAACTCTGTTCCGTAACCGGTGTAATTCCGCACTTCCGGATCTCTTCTTCTTCTTCTTCTTCTGTTTAATGACGGATCATAGCTATTCACTATATACCGCCGCCTACTGGACTACTACACAGGAGTTTGAAACAAGGACGTTTGCAAATGATACTTTAAATCATAAAAAAAAATTCAGAGAAAAATCATACAAGCAAAACAAAAATTAAATAAATAAACTAACAAAATAAATAAATGAATAATAATATATATATATTACGGTTAAATTATTCTAATTAGTTCAGTATCCTTAAGATACATAACAAAATACCTGCTTCTTTGTCCCTTGCTCCTGTAAAATATTGTGAATGTCATTTTCTTCATCCAGTTCTTTCCATTTCTGCCTGTGCTGGTCAAATTTCTTACCGTTAAATAAAACATGATTAAAATCCTCTACAACTTTGCACTCACAGCATACACCATTACTTTCCCCTATTATTGCTAGAGTGGAAGCAAGTCCAGTATGACCTAATCTCAACCTTGTTATTACAACTTCTTCATGTCTGTTTGGCCCCTTTGAGGAGATTCTTTTCCCTCCAACACTGCTCTGGTTCCTGTGGTAGTATCTTGCTGAACTCGCTGACTCCCATTCATCTTGCCACCTTAACATAACCTCTAATTTAATTAATGATATAGCATCACCTTTGCCAATGGAATGTGAATATCTGTTAATTCTATCCAATCTAATTCCAGTGCTTTTTTAGCTAATTTATCAGCAAACTTCCGGGTCTCCCTGACGTCATCTCACGTCATCCATTACTTCCAGCCTGGTCATGTGGTTTGTTAACTTTGGACTGCATTGATTTAGTATTTAATAATGACTTATTATGGCAATTGGATTTGATTGGTTAAAATGCACGTTTATTTTCAAATGCTTTAAAGTGAGCATATTTGTGTTATTACAATAAGCTTTAAACAACGTTTCTGTTTTAAATTGTAGCAACGGTCGTGTGTGTGCGTGTGTGTGTGTGCGTGCGTGTGTGTGTGTGTGTGCGTGCGTGTGTGTGTGTGCGTGTGTGTGTGTGAGTGTGTGTGTGTGTGTGTGTGTGTGTGTGTGTGTGTATGGGGGGAGGGGGGTAAGTGTCAAAACGGACACTCATAATACTAAACCGGAAGCCACAAACACAATCACTGTGACTGTGCTGCTATGGTATATTACATGTCACATAAGTCATTATATGTCTATCGGAATATCATATATTTACTCCATTGCCGAGCTATGGAAATGACAAGCTCATATTGGTGACGACTGCATCTTGGTCTGTTTATTGCGAATATTAGTTATTTTATGATGTTCATATTATTATTATTATTATTATTATTATTATTATTATTATTATTATTGTTATTATTATTATTATTACATCTGATAAAATAAAATCTAAAACTGTGATAATGTTCCAACACCTTTTATTTACTAAAATAAAAAAATACAACAAAAATAAAAAATAAGACACTTGGAACCACTAGAGGGCAGTCCATCCTATTTGGTATGTTTGGTAACTATGGTCGTTTTACAGAATTTCTTAAACAGACACAAACTGATGAAGCTAATAAATCTATCCATTTCTTGTTATCCAAGGGATAACAGAGCGCTTTCCCATGCAGTTCAGCAGTACAACGACCGAAAAGCTCCTCCCCTCCGTACGGAAAATGCTAGAAAAGCGACCACTCTTTGAATCCATCCCCGGGTTTTCCAGATCACCGTGGTCCGATCTCTCTTTGATCCAGCCCGGTGGTTCCTTCCCGCTCAGACCCCGTTCTTGCTGCAGGGAGGAGCGTTCTGAGCGCAGAACGGTGAGCATCATAGGCTGCATTTAAGGAAACGGGCCACCACAGCACTTTTTTGACTTTCCATAATGTTCTAGAATAGGCCACTATAGGCTCTTTATACATTTCAAGGAGGATGTTTGCTGTGGGCTCCACGAACGACGTTTTGCTGTGAAACCGCCGACGGTGGGAATCTCTGGTCTAGTTCAGAGAGAGAGAGGGAGAGGGAGAGAGGGGGAACCTTCAATTATTTCCTGCGCCAAGAATCCCAAAGACATGGTCCTTCTATCCAATCTGTGGTAAGGCACATCTCGATCACACACACCTGCCATTCTCACCCACACGCGTAAACAAAAGGTCACACACGCACGGTGGCGTGCGTAACGCATTGACGCAGAACGACCGCTCCAAACCATCTCCCGGGCTGCTCTAGCCGAGCATCTCATCCCCATTGTATTTGCATCATCAATGAATCACCGAGGACCAGTCAGACATGACCACCTTGCTACGGATAGCCCGGCCTGCTGCTGCTGCTGCTGCTGCTGCTGCTGCTGCTGCTGCTGCGGCTGGATGAGGATAGTCAGGATGAGGAAGCGTCGCGGTGGGTTTTCAGTGACCCCGAACACGTTCATTTATGGTGTAATTCATAACGCAGAGTTATGAAACCTACGGAGCAGGCCGGACTGAAGGGACACGGCGAGGCTGGGGGCTGCCAGCCAATCGGTGACTTTGATAGAAGCCACATCGCGTGTAATGCGTCACTGACATCTTTTTTTTTCACATCATGTTTGGTCACGTTTGTTAATTGGTAATTAACGTGCTATTATTCATAATTAGCTGCTCTCTCGCGCTCCCTCCGGCTCTGTCTACGTAATTAGCACAGGGTCGCTTGTTTCCCCTTAAAACGATCCTGAGGATACAAAGTAGAGCCGAATGTGAAGACGTTTTAAACATATTTTTAATTCTGTTCTTGTGTTATTTAAGTGAAGGTCAGTGATTGACTTTGCAGGGGTTTTAAATAGACTTGGTCCCTATAAATTAACCAGCAGGAGAGTGGACTGGGAAGTGGAATGGTTTTGCGCTAACTCAGTGGCCGCCTTTCTGTTGAAGCCTGGCTTTGATCTGCAGCAGGATTGATGGTCTGATCGAGGCCTCTGAGATCCTCCTACTGAACATGTCCCCGTTTACTCAACACGGGACATTTGCAATTCTTAATTTTTTTAACTTGGTGAAAGCACTGTTATTTAGTTGAATGATCCCAGCTTTAAACACATCCTTGCCACTGGTTATTGGTTTCAGAGTCGACTGCTACCAAGCCACTGGTACTTTCTAGGTAATAGAGTATGCTGGTAGGGTCATTAGCAGTTAATATCAATATCAGCCCGGCTAAATCTCATTGAACTCTGCTGAAACACCACATTGGGAGTTAAGATAACACTATGCCTCAGTAATATATATGTCATAGCGATATGATCATGGTTAACTTACTTTGGCTATTTCCTCTTTTTGGATCATTAGCTTGTACGATATGAGTCACCACATCTTTATGACCCATGTAAAGAAAGCAGACACAACCCAATAGGCCTATTCTAGGTTTGGCCTTCAATTCCCTTCATTAAACACTTACATTAGCCTGTTAAGTTTTCAATTTGCTTTTAAATGTCTCAAACATTGCAGTGCGACCTCAGATATGGTCCCATATCATTCTGTCACAGGTCCGTACATCTCACACGTTGCACATCTGCGTTCTGTCAAAGCTGCATACAAACAACTCCCATCGACCGCTGTGGTCTATATTAAGCCTGTATTAATGTATGCATCATTAGCCGCCAGTGAATTAGAGACAAACATGTAACCTGACCCCGGGAGGTGGCCTCTGTTGGTCCACCTCTATTATGCATCAGCCAGGGTCTGGCGGGGCGAACTGTTGTTGTGGGGCCGCGCGGTCGATGCTGTGTACAGCCGTCTGCTGAAGCCCTGTTCCTCGCCCAGGTTCACTGCACCTGTCCTCCAACCGAGTCATTTACAACGTCCACACTCTGCACTGCGTCCTCTTGGATCCAAATCACCCCAGATCACGACTGATCCGACTCCCAGTCGTCCGAATCGACCGCTTCCTCCAGCCAGGGCTTTTGGGTTTAGGGGTTGCGCTGCGTTCCGAGACTAAGGGATCGGTCTCTGTGAGGGACGTTAAGAAAAAACGATTTCCCAACCTTTCAACATTGCGTTTCGCTGCTCATGTTACGGTGATGTCCGCAACATGTTGGGTTAACATCCCCAGCCCTGTTGTCATGAAGTCAGTCAATGTCTCATAATCTAGGTACAACAGTGTTAAATTGAGACTTTCATTTGTTATGTTATGCTTGTTGTTTTGTTATGCTTACATAATATTTGGATCACAATATAACATTCGCTGTGTGAAATATTTGTGTCGGATATACATTATATCTGGCAGCAGGCATTAGAGTAAAAGGTTTAAGGATTCATGGATTTCTTTTAAATGCTTGATTATCAATTACCTGGAATTGACTTCACCTAATACACCATGGAACTATAAACTACTGCTGTGTAGAACTACTACTCTGCTACTTGCCTTTAATGAGCCCGTGGTTCACACTGATCGGTGTATCCAGTGTGTTATTAAGTCATCATTACATCATTCTAAAATGTTGATGCAACCTGGCCCCTCCTGGCTTCAGAGTGTACTGTATCGCATCACAACACTGGTCCCAGAGCAGATCCCATTACACTCCCGGTCATCAACACAACAGAAAGGGAATGTATCCCGCCCAGCAGATTACCTATCATAACATGGGATTCACCAACCGTGTAACGCCAACAGTTTGATCCTTTAATCAACAAAGTACGCACAACAGCAATAGCCTCTGTCGTTGTCGTTTTTGTTGCTTAAGTGTATTTGTTTTGGGAACTGGAATGTGCTTTTCGGTTTCTTCCGACCTCGGCGTCCTGCTGGGGATAATTAACACCGTCCCGTCGGAGTAGATGTGCTGATTACTGTTTCATTACGGCTCTATGGGTCTCTGACAGCGCGGGGTCACCAGGAGTAACGAGCCACCTTGTCCCGTCCGGCGATACAGTCCACCGCATCGTCGGTTCATCAGACCAGGCTCCCCGGGAGAAACCTCTCCCCACCAATATGCTCTTATTAAGTGAACTATGATTTCAACCCGTCGTTCTAGCGAAGTCTTTTGGTTTGGGGCCATGTAGTGTAAACTAGCGGCTCGTTAGCTTGGTGAGATAGACAGGCCTTTTGTTGAAGTGGCGCCATATTGTCAGCTGTCAGTTCGTCTCACAGAGTCGAGGCTTTGGAAGAATGTCCAGAGAGCGTTTCCGCAGCGGCACGGTGTGTTATTGGTGGTCTCTGGAAACGGGCAGCTTTTTAATGCACCGTGACTTATGCGAGCAAGCATTGTGTGCTAGCCTTGTGGCCATTCAGAATCTAACACCTGTCAACCCCAGAACCACATCAACTAGTCATCACAGGAAATAAGTTACAGGAAATAATGTTTTGCCAAAAAACTATATTTACATTTAGTTTCAAGGCATTTAGCAGACACTTTTATCAAAGCGACTTATGACTTACAACAAAGTACATTTGTTAGAAGAAGGAGAAACAATATATCACTGTCAGTACAGTTAGGATGTTCATAGAAACAAGGGCCAAGCCCTAACAATCGCTAGGCTAACCCATTCCCTGTATACAACAAAGCTAGCTATCATCCCAGAACCACATCAACTAGTTTGGTTTACAGGAAATAAGAAAGACCAACACTGAACTTATCTTTATTCCTCGCTGTAAAGTTACAACGTCGATATACCAACGGCTATAAAGGGTTTAAACATGCTTGCTTTCACTATCTACTACTGATCGGAATAGGAGGCCAGTTCCTCACCACTAAGGGTACTAGAGCCCCAGAGCGGGGCGGGGCTAAGGCACAGGCCGGTCTTTGTCAAGGTTTAGAGAAGCGGGAACCTCAACAAGCTAACTGACTGTTGTGGTAGCAGACATCTGGGGGGAACGCACACAGCACCTCACGATTCTGCTCGGAACACAGCGTCTTTTAGGGCTCGCTCTGCCCCCGTCTTAAGAAGGCTCGGTTAATCTGACCTCAGAGCTGAACAAAGGTGGGAAGCCCCTTGGCAACTTGAGGGTGAAATCAGGGAGGAATGTAGCACAACACCCCCCCCCCCCCCCCCCACCCCCCAACACACACACACACACACACACACACACACACACACACACACACACACACACACACACACACACACACATATTTCAGCCTGAAGAGAGCAGATGTTTGGTGTAAAGACAGGCTAAAATTCAGACAATTTGGTCTGGTCTGTTGTGTCCCTGTCTGATGACTTTGACTTTAACATCACGAACG